>NC_056527.1:159945140-159987968 GCF_019175285.1 Sceloporus undulatus
TAGATAGATAGATATTAAAGGAAAACATACTTGCAAGAATAGCTGAGGGCACCTGAGAACGGCATGTGGTTTTGTGGAGTTGAATCAGCTGCATTATTTTTTTGCACTAGTGACTTTCTGTCTAGTTCTTTATTTCATTTTCTTCTGGCCCCTTCATGAATGAAGAGTCCTCAAAGAATGGCTTTCAAAGTGTGCCATAGTAGGGTTTCTGAGATGTCTGGTGTTTTACTTTCAGTAAGCAAGTGTTTTACAGTGTCTTCTTTGTTTGCTTTTTGAAATTTGCCACCATAAGTGGCAAAGGATTGAATCTCCAAATGTATGTTTTTGAGATCTCTGGTGCAAATTGCCCATTTAAGTTAATAGAAGAATGATCAGAATATACTATGGGGTCAATAGTGATTTCCTTTACGTCCTGAAGAAGGGGCTTTGGCATTTCAAAAAAATTTATTCTGGAATGAGAGTGGTAAGTGTTCAAATAAAATTGTAATCTCTATCAGATGTGTGTAAGGCTCTCCCAGCGTTTAACAAGGTGCTTTGAAACATGGTAAGCTCTTTGATTTCTCATGGAATGTGGGAGATACACTTAGATATAGGCAGTGCATTATAAATCTAGTACAGCTGAACAGAGATGTTATTAGAACAGTCCAGATTTTTAAAGTATTGATCACGTATTGAATGTTTTCTATAGCAAATGTAAGCCAGTACATTTCATTACTGTACTCTTATCAGCTACTTAGTTAATTATACTTAACTAGGTACCTCTCCTTCTCTTCACCACCTAATGGAAACAAAATTCGATGGACTGATTCAACAGCGGAGCGTGGTTCACACTACATTTGTCCCGAACGTATTTTTTCCCTGTAAAATAACCCACTTGTGGTTCACATTCACAAATGAATTGGTTCAAAATGGACCCACTCCAGCCGGCCGAAGGGCAAATTTAAATTGATTCAAATCCGCACACTTGCGCAGAATCAATTTATCCAAAAAGACACGGAATACATCAGTGTCAAAAAGATGTGGGTTAAATAGGTCTAGCGTGTGCCCCCCCCCCAAATCACTTCAGCAAATCGATTCAAGTGGGAATCAGGGTCATTTGAACCGGTTCAAGCCGATTTGCGATCCAGTGTAAAGGGTAGTGGGAATCAGGCCTTAGTCCAGTACATATTCTGTATCATCTACTGACTTAGTGTGTATTCTCTGGATTAAGTTTAAAATGCTTAACTATGTAGTTGATACAGAATACTGGCTGTATTTTAAAAAGTAATAATGGTGAGGCAAATGAAATGTTTTAATGATTACTCCTGCCATGTCCCTGGCGCCTACATATTTTATGTATGTCAACAGGACCTCAAGGGACTGGACATCTTGGCAGGGTGGACCTGACATTGTCTCTTTCCCTGTACCAGTTTATAATGTGATCTCCCGATCTCGATCTCTTTCAACCCCTTGAGTCTAGGATTATAAGGACATCTGACTGCTTAAATTGATGGCTTATTTTACCATGCTGCCTACAGCTAAAAAGCTTTGGGAACCCAACACATGTGGTTTGTGGAATCCTGCAGGGGTTCCACTAGATTTGTCATGGAATTTCTTTAGAGCTGCATAAATATTTTGAAGAGGGCTTTGCAGAGTTCTTGGAACAGGGCCAGTCCCACCCTCTCCATCCACAGCTGTCTCTTGCTGTTGTTTAGCAGATGCTGGATATTAATGGGACATGTTTGTGCTACCTTATTTTAAATTCAAAATAGGCTAGAGAGCATTTGGGTGGTCATCACCCAGCAAAAGAAATGCCACCTATTTCATAGTTCTTGCACACACAACAGAAAAAAACAATATGCTTTATCGGACTAACTTCTTTGTTTTTCTTCATAACGTAGGACCAAGGCAACAGCAACTATATCTCTCAAATTATCTTGTTTATGCTCTACAGCACAGACTGTGTCCCTGCTATTTATTTATTTACTAAATTTATGCCCAGCTTTTTGGTCTGGCAGACTCACAAGGTGGCTCCTCATACCAAATGTTGGCATTCTGTGATGGAATTCCCCCAACCAGTTAAACCACATTTTGGTGTAGTAATCAATGCTGGCATCTAAGAAGTCAGTAAATGTGAGAGTTGGCCTAATAAAAACAAGTCTGCTACTGACCATGCTCTTTAACCTACCACATAGCACTACCATCGTAGGTCCAAAGGAGTGACCAACCATAGTCCATCAAACTGCCTGGCTGTCCAGCCACACAGGTCTTTCCTAGTCTGGTCAGGTGGGCCCAGCAAGAGAGAAGGCAGAGCAGGGCAATCCCATTGCCTCACCCAGCTCTTTCTGGGTTTGGCTGGGAGGGGAGTTGAAGGTATGGCAATCCACTGCTGCCACCACCCCAGGTGACACCAACCTTAGTGACACCACTGGATCTGACTTAGCAGGTCCCTGGCCCATCTGAATGGGGGTGGAGGAAATGTTTTTTTAAAAAATTCAGCATTGTCATCTGTATTCATACCATGATTGAAGAGAGTCCTGAAACTCCAAGAAGACAAGCCATGCCAGTGGTGTAGCTGGGGTCCAGCATAAAGGGTATCATTCCACCTGCTGAAGCTGCCAACAATCCACCATTCAAATAATGGCGACCAGGGAGTAGAAGTGGAGCAGAGTTTAATACACCTAGAACAACAATATGGAAGTTTAACATGTTGCTGAACAGAATTTGATGTTCTCCTTTGTTGCTCTAATGCCAGTTAAGAAAGAACTAAAGAAAGAAATGCCAACTATGTCTCCCTCATGTTTTCAGAAACTCTAATAGCTTAAGATAGGGCCCATACAGACAGGCCAAAATAAAGCTGCTTCAGGTCACTTTGGAGGTATGCTGTTTAAATGACACGTGCATCTTAAGAAGCCAGAAATGGTGCCAAAGCTGCGCTCTGGCCCTTAGGACTAGAGCATGCCTTCTGGCCTCTTAGGATGCATGCATCATTTAAACAGCATACCTCCAAAGTGACCTGAAGCAGCTTTATTTTGGCCTGTGTATACAAGCACATAGTCTTCTTTTTTCTTTTCTTTTCTTTTCCTTCCCCCCACCCCTGGAAACATACTCGGAGATAGCCATGTTGGCCATGCAGCAAACCACAACAACAACAAAAAACAGTGATATGTTTATCCGACTAACTAAAAGGATTTGAAAGTTTGTAGCTTTGAAAATTTTCATGATGATTTTTGTGCTTTTTAGTTGTTGCAGTAAAGGTATCACTGTTTTGTGGGTTTTAAATTTTGTTTTTACTTTGTTTTTTTGCACTGGACTTCACAGTTTGACTGGCTACAAACTACTGGGCTTTATCTCTTGATCTGCTAAAAGACGCTGAGCCCTAACCTTGCACTTAATTCAGTGTGAACAGAGATCTTAACTCTTTCAGAGCCTTTAGCAATCCTAACACAAGTTTAGATACAATTTTGTGCATGGAGAGACATACCTTGAAGTTTTCCATATGCTACTAAAGAGCCACTGAATGTTACACCCCCAATGTAGGTGCCCAGATAGGCAACCGTTTTAAGGACATTAGCAGATGGGTGAACATCAAGGTGTGGATATTCAATCATGTACTCGGCGACGCATGTCAGAACTGCTGCCAAGCCAACCAGACTGTGAAATGCAGCAACAAGCTGCGGAAGGTCAGAGATTTCAATCCGTTTCGCAATGGTGAGACCTGCAAAATGAAGTGATTTAGATCCAAGATTTTTAAAAGTGTTCTCTTGTATTTCATACCACTCTCAAAAAGTATAAACAGCCAGTTGAGCAACAAAAGGCTGTTTACTGCCTTAAGATTTTTCCCATTTTTGTGCAAAGAGAAAGGAAACAATGGGAAATTATAAGCTCATTTAAAGCCTCCTCCTTGAAAAACATTTTTTTAAGTGTCACTGGCAGCTATGAGAGCAACAATGTTTAGAGACTGCTGAGCAAAACCAGACTGATTCAGGCTACAGCCTCATCACAGTGTCATGCCCTTGATGGATGAATCCTCCTCTGAAGGTGAACCTGAGAGTCCTGGCCAGAGAACAGTAATATATCATTCATCTAATGCTCTAATATCATTAATCAAATGATAATGACTAGGACAATTCCCATTTCTTTGAGAGCATTCCATAACATTTTGTGATCTATGCAATAGAAGGCTTTACTGTAATGCATAAAACAGATACTTATTTTTATCTGGAATTCTCTGGTACATTTCATTAACCAAGGTTTGTTTACAACGTGATCCCAATAGTGATTCTTCCTTTTCTGAATCCAGCTTGCACCCCTGGAATTTCTTGCTTCATATGTGGTTGGAGTCTCTGCGACAGAATTTTGAGCATGGTTTTGATTGCATGGGAGAGCAATATAATGTAAAGGTCCTGTAATTGCTTAAATCTTTTGTGTCTCCTTTTTTTTTTTTTAATATGGGGGTGTATATTGATCTTTTCCAGTCTGTGAGGGGCCCAGGATACCTTGCAGGGTCACAGAGGATGTTGAGGGCATCTCTTGGATTGTTCACAATAATTCACAGTCACAGCATTATCTCTTTGCGAAAGTGGCCCCTATGATGAAAGAGAAGAGGGCAACTGCCTCAGGCAGCAAGTACTGTACTGGAGAAGTTATAGCAGGGTTGCATTGACAACATTTTCTGTAGTCAGAAATGTTGAAGACCACTAACACATATATGCAAAGTTACTTCCCAGTATTAATTCGCTTGTCTGGTGAAATGCATAGTGGAATGCAACTGGAGACCTAGTTACTTAATAGTCAGGAGACCTAACATCACAATACTGGATTACATCTTGATTTACTTATTTTATTCAGACCCAAGACACAAGGTGAAGGTTCTCACTGCAAAACCATTCATTCAAATGTTTGGCACTGCTGTAAGACTATTCTCATGACAGTTATCACAAGCCTACACTAACTTCCATCTGGATAAGATATAGTGATTGTGTGTTTGCTGTCACTGCATATTCAATACAGCCTCATTTCTTCTACGCCAACAGTCATGTTCAAAAAATAGCATCTATATAACTGGATGACTTTGCTGTTGTCCTTTTCATTACCAGTGTTCACAGGATCATCATTCAAGCTCAGTTTCGGCTCCATATTATGCATCCAACATGTGGTAGTGGACACTTTTTAAGATGCGTTTTAGAAGAAGCAATATTCTCACCAAGTATTTATTTCTGTTAAGATGTGTTGTAGTCTTAACTCATGCACTCTTATCCAATGATCTGTTTCAGGTGCAGAAACAGTGAATACGTATGGATGTAAGAGTTCCAGATATCAAAAAAGCAAACACTCACACACCCTAAACCTAGACTAGGATAATTTTTGATGGACTAAGTTGGATTTCTCAACTACACACCAAATCTTTGAAAAAAAGTATAGGATATATAAAGTCTTGCTTTAAAAATGAATCTCACAACGGTGGACAGCTTCTTTACAAAGTGGAATCAAAAAAACTTTCCAGGTTACAAATTATGCCAGCTGATTTTTCAAGTTATTTCTGGCATTTTGAGGATCCAAAAGGACTTTGGAGAAGTAACATAACATATGTAAATAAACATTGCTGTCATGACAAAGTCCTTTGTTTCCTAGCTGGCAGGTTTGGTTCCAGATGAAATGTTTCCTATGTTTAAAATATACATATCTTACTTCATTATCTTCTGCTTTCCTCTTAGTCAAGAGTGCCACCTGTTGGAGCAGAATATACCTTAATTCCCAAGTGATGCTTTAGATGCCACTAAGGGATTGCACACACTTTACAAGAGAGATCGTCATATCACTAGGAGTAGAAATCAGAAATAGTATCTTCCCATTCATGAATTTGGAACAGATAAGATTCCCGTGAACAAACTGCAACAATCAATTGATAGATTCCTCTTTAAACACAATTACTTTTAATGGGTATTTGTCAGTGAGCTCAGAATATATCTTAGCCAGTTAGTACTAAGGAATTTCAAAAGAAGATCAGCCCAAAGCATTTGATTGCATAGTTCATGAGAAACTATGGATCGCTCTTAAAGAAGCGGGTATGCCACAATATTAATAGTCTTCTTGTCCTGAGTACCTGTACTCAAGACAAGAGATTACTGTTAGGACAAAATATGGAGAAACTGAATGGTTTCCAATTGGAAAGGGAATTAAGCAAGGCTGCATTCGATCACTCTATTTATTAACTTGTATGCCAAGAACATCGTACAAAAAGCAGCACTGGACTCAGAGGAGGGAGGCATGAAAATTGGAGAAAGGGGCATCAGCAGTCTAAGATATGCAGGTGACACCATAATGCTAGCAGAAAATATCAGAGATATGGAAAAATTATATAGCAAAGGCAGGTTTACAGCTGAACATTAAGAAAACAAAAATTATGGCCACAGACAATCTACATAATTTTAAAAGAGATGGTGCAGACATTGAAATAGTTCAAGAGTTTCCATAACTGGGCTCAATCATCAGTCAGATGAGAGACTGTAGTCAAGAAATCAGAAGAAGACTAGGACTTCAAAGAACATCTACAAAGGAACTATACAAAATCCTGAAGTGTAATAATGTGTCACGCAATCGTATTTCCCATTTATTTATTTATTTATATTTTTATCCAGCCTTTCTCCCAGAAAGAGACCCAAGACAGCTCATGTATAAAAATATGTATGGTTGTGACAGCTAGATAGTAAAGAAAACTAATAAGAAAAAAATCAAATTGCTTGAGATGTGGTTCTGAGAGTACTCTGGACGGCAAAAAAGACCAATGCATGGGTCCTAGAGCAGATCAGGCCCGAACTCTCCCTGGATGCAAAGATGATACTTTTATAGAATACTCTATTATTATTATTATTATTATTATTATTATAGAATACTCTCTTCATACAATAGTCTGCCTATATACTATTGTGTATGATAAAAAAATTGTGAGGCATTGTTTTGGAGGCATAAAGGTTACATTGGCTTCTGACTAGACTATTAAATGATAACAGCCCATTTGGGGACAAAAACGTGCCCAAAAATCAGGCCCCACATTTAAAAAAAAAAATTGCTGGGGCTGGAGGTTGCAGAGATTTTCTGGGTTGTCCTATGGGCAGCATGTAGGGGTCCTGTGGGTGACATGCAGCCCACAGGCCATACTTTGCCCATCCAGTTATAGAGAAAGAACAGCCATTTTTAGTGTGTCTAACCCAATACTCATTTCTTCAACATGATATCGCTGAGAAGCTTGCATGAAATACCACCTTTCCCTAGGGCAGAGTGGAAAAATCACTGGGTTAGTACATTGAACTGCACACTTACCCATGGTGCCACCCATGGCCATGGCCGTAGACATCTGGGCAAGTAGTTCTGGCAATGGTTTCAGAGCACCCAGTGTAGCGGCTAGACCACCAGCAACCCCAATCATTCCTAGAGCATTGCCAAGTCTAGATGTACTCTGACTAGACAAACCTGCTAGTGCACCAACACAGCAAAGGCCTGAGCCCAGATACATCATCTGAAGAAAAGAAAAGGAGAAAAAATGAAGCAAAGTGTTTAAGTGATGTAGGCAATCCACAACAGTACAAAGTCTAGATCCGACATCTCCATTTCTCCTTGTGTTTTATTTGCCATCAAGATACAAAATAAGGTATGTCTGAAGAGGGAAAGTCAAATACATCCAAGGGTGAGGGATTGTCATAGTTGCTGTCTTATGGAGAGTGACACACCTTTCATCTCTGCTATAAAGGGTCTTCTATTTCAAGCTTTTAAATGTAATTGAAGAGGTGTGTAGGTAAATAACTAGGAAGAAATTTGTCTCTTCCCATATAAGCCTCTCCAAGATTTAAAATCTGCAGACGCTTGTCTCTATCCTACCACTTTCACAGGCACAGTTGGTGGGAACATGGAGAAGGCTTCCTCTGTGGCTGCTCCCACACTTTGAAACTCCTTCCCTGAGGAATCTAAAATGTTTCCTTCTTCATTTGTCTTTTCAGTGGCAGGTTAAGACCTCTCACTTCCAGCAAAGCTTTAACAAGGAAAGGGCTTTTTATAGTGTTGTAATATTTTTAATCTTTTGCTTTAAAATAAGATTTTAAATGGTTTTAATTCTGTTTTTGTTTAATACTGTTTTAACCTTATTTTTGCAGATTTTTAAACTATATGTGTTCTACTGTATTAGATGCCTTTTGGTAAGTCACCTTGAATTGCATTCTGAGACAAAGGCAAGATTCTGCATCCACAGATTCCATGGCTTGAAAGTATAGCCTTCCAAAAATTCCAAAAAACAAATTTGATTTTGCCATTTTATATAAGGGATGCCATTTTACTACATCACTGTATATAATGGGACTTGAGCAGCCACAGATTTTGGTATCCACAGCGAGTTCTGGAACTAAACCCCAGTAGATATCAAGGGGCCACTGTAAAATGATGGATGGATGGGTGGGTGGGTGGATCCATATTGCAGTGACTCTAGAAGATGATAACAAAAGGAACAACTGATTACCTCAAGATTAAAGTTACTAAATTGAAACCTCCTTGCTAGATTTATTGTTTTGCATACTGAGTCTTATTTTAAAAGGCTTCAGCCAGTTTCTTTATGTGGAGAAGAAGTGCAGACCACTAGTTCAAACGCATTTTTAAGATGCCACTCTGGTGAGATCATTCTGTTGGATTGCGCTCTTACTTTAGTTCTTTAGTGTACTTTTGATAGGCCAAGATACTTTGAAATCCCTGCATGGACATGCATTTATAGATAACATGTGGTGCTATATGCAAGTTTATTTCTAAGTGCAAACATACAGTGTTACTTTTAAGAGGGAAAGAGACTATATGACCCAATTTGTTTTCATTGACAACCACATACCCACAAGATGTTAATAAAAGTCAGGCTGTAAATAATCCAAATTGGGAGCAAGGGTGACTTCTGGATTCTGGGATTGATTTTGTTTTGTTTTTTTCTAGAGATCTAGGATCCACTAATCAAAGCCAAAGCAAAATGTAGAGGAGGATGAGCCAGACCTAATAAACCCCTGTGAGTCATAGCCTAGATGTATAAATTAAAATTTGCGTATGAAGTACTATAAATTAGATGCATTTTAATCAACTTTCAAAGTGGTCAGCAGAGCAGCACAAAAACCTGATCAAAAACCTGTATTTAAATGTAGAAAATGTGGAGACTGAAAAATAACTGATTCAATAATTCAGCCATGTTAGTCTGAAAAATCAGTATGCAAAGGGATCTTGTAAAACCTTTGAGACTAACATGGCAAATCATGGTAGAGGAGATTTTAAAAATTATTTTGGATTTCCCTTGTTGGAAGTTATTTATTTATTTAATTAATTTATATTCCAGCTTTCTCCCAATATGGGACCCCTACTTAAACTATTGAATCCACAGCTACAAGACATAGGCTGCCCGAGAAGGTTAGATGAATTCATGGGTAGCGTAGTCAGGATGGCTATGTATCACTGCAAGTATCAGAGGCAGTCTGTCTCTACAGACAAATTGTTGGGGAATGTGAGATGGAGGATATACCGTATATATACTCGACTAAAAGTTGACCTCATGTATAAGTCAAGGGTAAGTTTTAGGGCCAAAATTATGGACTTTGATATGACCCATGTACAAGTTGAGAGTAAAACATAGGAGCATGTGACACAGGATCTAAAGAATGAAGCAAGGAAAACAGTGCCAAACAATTTACAAAATTCCAGCAGGCACAACTGTTTGTGCTCATCCTAAAGATTGGATGGATGAGAGAATTGGGGGGGGGATCAATGACTCCAGGACAGATTATGCTCTTGCTTTTCACCAGGACATGGTTCCTTTTTAAATAAGAGTTAAAGTATAGTACTGACCCATGGATAAGTCAACTCAGGTTTTGGGGGGTCAATTTTTTGACTAAAATTTCTAGACTTATACACGTGTGTGTGTGTGTTGCCTGCTTGTAGCTTTCCTATAGGTCAGCTATTGGGAGAACAGAATTTTGAACTAGATAATACTCTCTTCTCATCCTCTTTCCAGTAGATAGATTGCGTGATAAGATTTCTGACGCTTACCATGCTTCCTGATTCACCATGATTCACCCAACTTACTGGCAATAATTTTGAAGCTCTTGATCTCATTTCTCCCAGACTGATCTGGTTAATTTACTCCTCATCTTTGCTAAAATAAACCATATGAATGAGAAGCAAAAATCAGAAATTATTTCTTACCTGCTCAATGCTGTATCCACTGAGAAGAGACATGCCATATCCTCCAACAAAAACTGAGCCGGGGAGGAGGTAAAGATAGTTATATTCAGGTGGATCTGTTGGTCGCTTAAACATATCCAGCATTCGCTGAGTAATTAAGAATCCACCTATGAGAATTATTTTAAAAACACCATTGGTTAGAATGAAAATGAACATGGAGGTGCAACAAAATGTGAATAAAGGAGCAATTACTGTCCAGTAGATGGATTAGGCGTCAAAATACTTAATGGCAAATATTCAAAAGTAGCACTTTTGAACTTTTCAAGTCTTGTATCTCTGAGAGTGGACTTTTGAATTAGGTTTTCTCTTGCTTTACACCCGCCTCTATACTATGTATGGAAGGTGATTCTCTATAGTCTATATTATTTATTTGCTTTGATATAGACAGGGTAATTCAACACCAATATTGAAAGCATTCAGAAGAAAAAAAGAAGGGGAGAATAAATAAAAAGTATACATACATAGAAAGGCATATATAGATCACACTTGCATATTAAACTAAAACAATAAGCACAAACTAACTAATGCATAAAACATTAACTAAAACGTAAAAGGGCTCTAACCCAACCTCATTCCAAACAGTAAAGAGAGGGTAGGAGGTTAGGGGAACCCAAGAGCAGAAATATGTCATTCTAGCATTACAGAATCAACTAAGAGCCCATACAGACAGGCCAAAATAAAGCTGCTTTGGGTCACTTTGGAGGTATGCTGTTTAAATGATGCATGCATCCTAAGAGGCCAGAAGCTGCTCCAAAGCCATGCTCCAGCCCTAAATAAAAAGGCTGTTTTGGTTATGTCCACAGCAAAAGGAAGAAGAAAATGGTATGGCAAATGCATGGAGAGAATGGTGAATTGCGAACACGGGACAGAGAAAAGGCAGAACTACTCAACACCTTCTTTGCCTCAGTCTTCTCACAAAAGAAAAAGGGTGCTCAGCTTAAGAAAAATGGAGCAGGGGACACAATAGGGGATATGCATCACAGAATAAGTAAACAGGTAGTACAGGAACACTTGGGTAATGTAGATAAATTCAAGTTTCCAGGACCAGATGAACTACATCCAAGGGTATTAAAAGAACTGGCAGAAGTAATCTCAGAGCCACTGTCAATAATGTTTATGAATTCCTGGAGAACAGGAGAAGTTGCAGCAGACTGGAGTAGCGCAAATATTGTCCCAATCTTCAAAAAGGGAAAAAGAAGAGGACCCAAACAATTACTTCCCAGTTAGGCTGACTTCAATACTAGAAAAGATTCTAGAGGAGATCATTTAACAGAAGGTGTGTGAGTATTTATCAGGGAATGCCATCGTCTCAAAAAGTCAGTACAGTAGTTTCCCAAAACAAGTCCTCAGTCTGATTTGGGGGTCTCTTTTTTGACAAAATTACCAGCTGGCTAGATTACCAAGCTTGGTAGCTTAATAGCATTAGAAGAGTGCTATGGGTGTAGCATATCTTGATTTTAGTAAGGCCTTTGGCAAGGTCCCCTGTGATATTCTGGCAAACAAGGCAACTGTTAGGTGGTTTTCTAATTGGTTAACCAGCTGAACCCAAAGAGTGCTCAGCAATGGCTCCTCTTCATCCTGGAGAGAAGTGGCTAGTGGTGTGCCACAGGGTTCTGACCTGGGCCCAGTGCTTTTCAATGTATTTATCAATAACTTGGATGAAGGAATAGAGATTAAGATGGAGCACGTTTGTTTTCTGAAGCTCCAGATAATAGGACCCAGAGTAATGGCTTCAAACTACAGGAAAAGAGATTCCACCTCAACATTAGGAAGAACTTCCTGACACCAAGAACTGTTTCGTAGTGGAACACATTCCCTTGGAGGGTGGTGGAGCCTACTTCTTAGGAGGTTTGTAAACAGAGGTTGGATGGCCATCTGTTGTGGGTGCTTTGATTGTGTATTCCTTCATGGCAGGGAGTTGGACTTAATAGTCCTTGAGGTCTTTTCCAACTATGATTCTCTGATTCTAAGAAAACACCATAATAGAGTCACCTTAAGCAATGTCATCACTAAGATCTGTGTTCAACATGGGAAGGAATCTTAACAATTAGCATTTTTTTAAACACATACTGTTCTTTTAAGATTTGATAGTTGTTCTGATAATTTAAAAAAAATAATATCAGGACCATTTTAGAATGACAGTTGACATTGAGCTGACACAAACGATTAAAATAAATACAGAGCAAATTACATGCATTAATGAATCTTTACCTGCAATATTGACAGATGAAACAAATGCAGCCAGTAAAGCTAATGTTTGTGGTATGCTGGAAGGTAGGTAAGATCCCCCCATCAGCACCAAACCACCTACAGCAGTGAGTCCTAGAGGAGGGGAAAATGTAGCGTTTGTAACATAAAGAATGTGTAATTAGCAATGTCTTCTCAAAATCTCTTGTATAGCAGACGTTTCCTGTTGCAGTTGAATACAATTAGTCAAATGCCAACGTATCACTACTCATCTTCTGAGCAAGTGGACTGTGGTCTAATCTGCACTGCAAAAATAATGTAGTTTGACACCGCTTTAACTGCCATGGCTCAGTGCTATGGATTTGTGGGATTTGTAGTCCTGTGAGATAGTTAGACTTTTTTGTCAGAGAGCTCACATGCCACAACAAATTACAAATCCCAGGAATCCACAGCAGTGAGCCATGGCAGTTAAGGCAGTATCAAACTGCATGATTTCTGTAGTGCAGAAAGAAAGTACTAAGAAAGTACTTCAGGGACAGAAGCTTTTCCTCACTGTGAAAGGATGTTAGCAAGCATAGTCTTTTTGTCAATTGCAGTTAGAAACTGCTTAATCTGGGTTTTTTAGAAAGATATAAAAACTTTAGAGTAGTATCCATTTGAGCCTCTCTTCTAGCATCTGCGCTAGTAATAATAAAATAATAATAATAAAAAATAGTACCCATTTGTTTCCAAGTCTAACTAAAATTCTAACACCTGAGGAGATGGCCATTCCTACATCAAAGTAAAAAGACATATCTCATTTATGTCAAGTGGTACAGATGTTCTTGGACCACTGACTGGCGATGTGAGGAGACTATGGCCATCCAGATGTGGTTGAAATATGTGACCCATCAAGCCCTGACTATTAGTCATACCGGGTGGGCCTGATGGGAAATGGGATCCAACTGAAGCTGTACACTTGAGCATAGTGTGTATGTGTTTTTTAAGCCCTTCATTCTGCAGCCTGGAATCACACTGTCAAGGAAATGTTTGATGGTATTCACAGTGCCAGTGGGCATTACTGTATGTGGCAGTTGCCATGCAGAAAATACGTACTGCTCTTTTTGTGTCAAAACAGTAGATGGGACATATCACATATAAAAATTGATAAACATTAATAGTTCATCACAGAAAAAGATTAAACCTAATTTGCACCGACAGCTTTATTTGTATTGGCATATGTGGAAGATCACTTCCGAACACTCTGGATGAAACCATACATTATGTGTTCTTACATGATGGTTGTACCTGATAACTCAAACACATTAAGTCATCTTCAGGGAGATATACTCTAAAAAACAACCCAACATGGAGCAGAGCTGGGAAGTCATTTTTGGGATGACAACTCTCAGAATCTCAGTATGACAAATAAACATGTTGGCTGGGAAAATATGAGAGCCGTGATTTCCCTCCCCTAAAAGGTAATACTTCTAAGATGTATCACTCATTATGTCTTTCAATCTGAATGAATAAGCTCACTACAAGTTTCCCTGCACAGACTGGAGCATGTCCCCATAGTAATACTAAGCACTCTACAAAAGGCAAAATTGAAGTGCAAGAATCTAGGCTTACCCGAAATGGCATTTGTTACTGACATTAAAGGAGAGTGAAGAGCAGGTGTCACACCCCAAACTGTATGGTAGCCAACTATTCCAGCAAGTCCAAAGGTAGTCACCATTTGTGTAAAAGCTGCATTAGGAGACACAAGGCCCAGTCCTAAAACTGTTGTGATGCCTGAAAAAAAGAAGAGAATAACAGAAACCTCAGGAAAATCATGCAGACATATATATTTTTGCATAGTTTAAAACATTACTTTTTTTTTGACCACGGCTCCCAGAATCCCCTAACCTTTGGGCCATGTTGGTTGGGGGATTATTGGAGTTGTAAAAAAAAAACCTCTAACTTTTCTATGCTTTTGACCATGCTAAAGGCACACCACCATTTCCACTAGTATTTTGACCATGACAGCAAAAGGAATGGGAGCAGGAATAATCTTTTGATATACAATTTTATAGGCATGATATGAATTCCATTCCCCACCAAATGAAGACTTGCTTGGGAGAGAATCTGAGCCAAGTTGTCTCTTGAACTCTACTTTTGGCATCCCAACATGGAAATGCCAACAAATAAAATCTCTGAGATTTAAAATATTTCATTTCAGCAAATCATCAAAGAACAAAGCAACAAAATGAAAAATGGCACTAATTCCCCATTGACTACTTAACTTGCTTGGTAGGAAAAATTTCTATTGCAGCATCTGAAAATTGTTAAATCGGTCAGACCACACAGGCATCTCAGCAACTTTGATCATCTCCCTCTTCTATTGAGTATTATTCCTTGCTGGACTCAGAAAAGTTACTTTTTTGGACTACAGCTTCCAGAATTCCTTGGCCAGCAGAACCACACTGATTGGGGAAATCATGGAATTGTAGTTCAAAACCCTATCCTTTGGTAGAGTGGAAATCTAATCTGGCTAACCAATTATTTAATCTGTTTTCAAATTCTAGCTGTGTGGTCTACGTAGCTTGAAGCAGCAGAGGCTTACAATAATGACCTTATTTATTGATAATGTATTCAATCAGCAGCAGTGATGCCATGGTAAATTTTGGAGAACAGGTTCTCATTGTAACTGTTCCCTTTCCCACAGCCCAAGGAAAGTCTAAAAATTCAGTTATATTCACAGAATCATAGAATTGCAGAGTTGGAAGGCCATCCAGTCCAACCCCCTGCCATGCAGGAAATCATAATCAAAGCACCCCCCAGATGGCCATCCAGCCTCTGTTTAAAAACCTCCAAAGAAGGAGACGTCCCCACATTCTGATGCAACATATTCCACTGTCACACAGCTCTTACTGTCAGGAAGTTCTTCCTAATGTTTAGGTGGAATCTTTTCCTGTAATTTGAATCCATTGCTTCGGGTCCTGTTCTCTGGAGCAGCAGAAAACAAGTTTGCTCCATCCTCAATATGAGGAATTCATCAGGCTCCCAAGTAAGAAGTGCCAAGCAGTTATTTTGATAATTAAATCCCCCACTTTAAAAAAAATAAAGTTCTGCTTTCTGTCTAAGTAAGTCTAGTGACTGGCATTTTTCTTTTGAATCATTTCTGTTTGATTCCTCCTCCATCACCACCATTTTTCCCCCCTGCTGATTTGATCAAGATCAGAGTTTAAGCTCAGCCATGTCACTTAAAGATACTTAGGTGGTATCATTAACCTTTTGCAACTATCAATAAAGTAGTAAGCTTCTTTCCTGTGTGGGCTCTGGAACTATCCAACATTCCTAGACCATGAGCGTGAGCATTCTTTAAAGCCCAAGTTTTTCCCAATTGCTGGGAAAGAATGCACTAGAGCTGTGGTCAAACATATGGTAAGAATAATGCCTTTCACCACCTGCACTAAAGGATTTTGTACTCTACTCCCTTATTACCCAAGAATGAAATCAAGCAAGCCCACTTCAGAAAATGAGGATTACTAACGGTGTGCAAATAAAAAACCCTTCTATATTGCTGCTTTGTTTTTAAAAAGAAAGACTGTGGGGCTGTGTAGACCGACACACGCCCCTACTCCACCCTCATGGTGGCGTGATGCCGCATGCCGCACCACACGGCATGCGGCATCACAGCACTCCTCTGATGCTATGTTCATGATGCAGTGCCAAAGGAGCACCGTAAAGCTGCGGCGCTGGTGTTATGGCACCCTTTCCAGGGTGCAAAAAGGAGTCACTTTTTGCAGCTCTTTTTTGCACTCTGGAAAGGCCAGATCGGGGCAGCAGCAGGCAGTTCCCGCAGCTCCGATCTGGCAAGCATTGAGGTGGCTGCAGGCAAAATAAATTAATTCATGTCACATGAAAAATCAATCTAGGGTAGAGGTGGCAGCTGTGGCAGGTATAGGGGGCATTTCTATACCCTAGGGTACTTTGTGGGGCACATGGAGCCCTAAAAATTACACACACACACAAAAAAAAACCCCAAAGTGGATGAAAGTTCTCACAAATGGGTGGATGGGTTTCTATATTGGCATTATAAATTTGTCACCTAGAGTTACAGATCCATAACTGCTTTGTATTCAGTAAGACTATACAGTCTTACTATAAGCCTGTCTTCAGAGCCAGCAACTGTATGAGGTAGAGGAGGTCTATTCAGCTGCCAACTGGAATGCAAGGAGAAGGATGTTTCTGGCCCCCTTCTACTACTGATTCCCCCATCCCCACTCCTGGAAGAGAGCAAATGTTCATTCTGATCAATGTTTGATCCAAGGTATGGGAACTCTTTGACTATTTCTAGTTTGTCATCATCTAGGATGAATTCATATCATTCTTCTATGGTCATTATTTTTTTGTTTTCTTAATATTCAGCATTACAGCTACCTTAGCACTTTCTTCTTTGACTGGCCTGAAATAAAAAACAGTTCTTTAAAAATTCTCAAATTTTTTTCCATGTGATATTTATTTTTTGTCCCAATCAAAGTAATTTAATTGGGTCAAAAAGAAGAGAAAGTCCTGTAATGTGCCGGTTTAGCTTCATTGCATCATGGCTGTTGAAAAAGGTTACAGGACTTCTTCTTCTTTTGGTCCCAATTACATTACTTTGATTGGGACAAAAAATAAATACTGCATGGAAAAAATTAGGAGACATTTTAAAGAGCTGTTTTTTTTTGTCCCAGGCAAGTCAAAGAAGAAAATGCTAAGGTAGCTGTAAAGAAACAGGGAAAAGCTGCCACTGCATCAAAGGTGGCTTTTTGCTGGCTCCAAAAGGAGTGGCTTTCTGGCACTTCTTTTGGAGCCAGCAAATCACTAGATCAGGACTGCAGCATGCACTTGCTGCAGCCCTGATATGGTACTCAAAGGGGTGGCATCAAGCCACTCCTTTGGGGCCATTTGCTTCAACTCTTATGTATTGTTATTATTATCCCACTGCCCCCCCCCCCCAAAAAAAAATTGAGACTCAAAGCGGCTTACAGTCTAAAAGCACAGTAAAGTAAATACTGGTGTAAAATTCTGGACATTGTTTACTACTGTGCAAGTCTCAAGTGATATCCTACAATGGTCCATGTAAGCCTACAATGGCCAATTGATGGAGACAGGGATGGTGAGAGGCAGCAGAGAGGTACCATTTTTCCCTTACTCTGCATTGGTCTTTTCCTAGAAGCCTAAACATTTTGGTTGGAGATGATCACCCAATAAATTTCCCATTTATTTTAAAGGTATTCACACTGTGTTCATGAATTGTGAAAGAGTACATAGTAAATCTGTCACTCACCTCTTCCAACAAGCCTGTGAATGGCAATTCATAACTGTACCTGCCTAGCCATTTGCACTGCCTTGCTGCTGAATGCCCATGCTGTGGCCAAGTGGGACTGGCAATGGTGAATAGACTCTGATGTAGTTCATAAAAGCCTTTTTGGTTTTTAACAGCGTAAGATGGCCAATAATCTTTAATGCAGAAGTCAGTGAGGCCATTATTTCAGGACAGTCTAACTAAGAGGTAATGTCAAACCTCTCCAATTTCCAATCCAGAAGCAAACATTAGGTTTGAAGTAAAAAAAAGTCCTGCTCAGACCAAAAGATTTGATGGACTACCTGAGAAAGTTCATATTGGCCCTCTTGTGAACGCACAATTATCAGAATAGTCTTCTAAGAAAGCAAGTGGCTGGCCAGAGATTTAAAGCAAAAGGAAGTCAAAATGGGGCATGATTAAAATTGTCCACCTTTAATTTAGATGCCAAAAACAGGTTTCTTAAATACTGTATAACTTGCAATGGGAGATAGCCTGCCAGATTTTTGATGCGTGGTGTGTAATCTCCAACTAACTTTTATTTATTAATAAATTGCATGAAGCTATATGTTTTCTGCAGTTGTTGTGTCTTTGCTGATCCACTCAAATGCACACTTTTTTTGAGATTTGGGAAAGCAGCTTAAACCTTTTAAAATAAATACAATATCATTCTGAAATACCTGTTGTATAAACTCCAGCAGAAGTCATTGTCTTTCTAAATGGTGAGATTGAAGCCTGCTTCTCTGCTTCTAATTCCTGGACTGTTTTGTGTTTAACTGGAGCAGCAGGTGGCAACATTTTAGGTAAAGGTGCTGGAAATAGTTTTTTTCCTTCCTGTTACAGAAGAAGATTCTCTCATCAGGATAAATGTTCAAGACAAGGTATAGAAACTTGTTCGCATCATTGCAAAGCAACCTCATTCATATCAAGGTAGACAAGACCAATTCTCCTCCCCATCTATGACTGTATCACAGAAATATTCTCCGTGGAGATTTATCATTTCTGGAAATATGGAAGCCATGTGAACAAAACTATTTTCTTCTCCAGTTTTATTCAGAAGAAAAAGGGGAAAGTTGGAAAAACTGAAGAATACTATATTACATCCTTCCTTTACAGATTGCGTGTCATTTTGTTACAGTAGGAGCATACAATTCATTATATATATAATCTAGTTTAACATAAATTATGTTTGATATAGTAAAATTAGAGTTTATTCAGTATATAATTATAAATTGAACTTAAGTGTATTTCATAGGGTTTTTCTTAGGCAATACTTAGAGGTGGTGTTGGCTGTTCCTTCCTCTGAAATATAGCCAACAGCACCATACTGTATGTTTGTGGGCAGTCTCCATCCAACTACTAACCAAGACTGACCATCCTTAGCTTCCAAGATCAGATGGGATTGAATGCCTTCAGGTATTTAGGCTCCATTTTCATTTGTGTTAGACTTGGTGGTAATTTAAAAGACATACACTAAGAAACTGTGATTGATGTATCATGCTTAATAATATCATTAGAGATCACTATGACAGCACCAGGAGATGACCCAAAAGTCTCAGGTTTTGGCCTTGAAATCTCAGGGTCTGGGATGCTCCTGATCTGGCTCCATTCACACTATGCAAATATAGTGCTATGATTCCACTTTAACTGACATGGTGCCAGACTATGGAATTCTGGGGTTTGCATCTGGTGAGGCATTAGATTGCTTTGGCTGAGAATTCTAAATGCATAGATTTTAATGGGTTTTTGGAGCTATGTGGCTGTGTTCTGGAAGAGTTTATTCCTGACATTTCACCACAGATGCTGAGGAAACGTCAAGAATAAACTCTTCCAGAACACAGCCACATAGTCCAAAAAAACCCCACAAAAAACTATGGTTGCTGGCTATGAATGCATTCAACTTCACGATCCTAAATGCACTGCAAAACTCAGGATTTCATGGGATGAAACCATGGCAGTTAAAGTGGAATATTGCCACTATAATTTTGTAGTGTGAATGGTCCCATGGCAATCCTAATGCAAGTGAAGGATGGGCACACTAATAACTTCATACATATGCTCAACCAAGACAGACAGACAGACAAAGGAAAAAAAACTGATACCTAATGGAATTATAATAATGTATGTTTGATGCCAGCTGTAAATCTGTATCAAGTCAACTGGAATCATACCTCAAGTGAAGAATCAGCTAGTACTGCTCTTAAAATGCCTTTACCCTGTGCTCTGTTGCATTATTTTGCATGCCTTGTTAAACAATTTAGCATTTTACAAGAGTGGGAGGGCTTACCTTCATCACCACAGTTCCTCTGATTACATGATCAATAGTCCCGTAATCAAAATCATCCTTTGGCTCAAAGTAAAAGTATTCTTTGTCAGGAGAAATTGCTTTTAATAGCTTCAAGATGTTGTTTGAGTAAAGACTACTGGCCTGGGTAGCCATTTGACTTGGCAAGTCTGTGTAACCAATATGCACCACACCCTGGAGGTGGAAAATGAAATATGCAAACATTTAAAAATCCTTTTTGCAGCTTTGCCCCATAATTTGTGTGCTGGCCTGGTGCATGTTTTAAAAACAACAGTAAATGCATATGACTATGGACATGCCTTATTGACACTTCATTTTACATGTTGAGGGGTTACTTTTGACATGAACAGCTTGTTCTGATCCTTGTGGAAGGGTGGGGGGCTTTGTTTTCTATTCCATTTCATTTTTAAAAATATTTATTGAATTTTAAAGGAAGGCTTTATTTTTGACATCCAATGAGAGAATGAGCCTGGCAAAATTCAAGGAACCAGCTGTAACCGCCATATGGTGCTGATTTCATGAGTTAAGAAGCAAAGTACATATTAAAAGTCTGAAAACACCTTTTGGACATTTTATTCTATCATGGTTACATGATGATGTGTTTCTCAGTTTAACTGCACTCTGATTGATCCTGAAAAAACAATGGCCAGTTTTAGATAATACAGCTTGCAATATTTTTGTACCAACTCATTTGGCGAAAGGAGATGTAACTAAAAGGTTGGGGTGTCAGAACTCCCAGAGCACTAGCCTAGCCAACCTGAGTCTTCTGACTCCTTTCCATGGGCCTAAACTGAGTCTCCAAGGCAGAAGAACTATTACCACACTGTGTACTTGCCTAACCTACAACCTGTTAGAATCATAGAATCATAGAGTTGGAAGAGACCATGAGGGCCATCCAGTCCAACCCCCTGCCATGCAGGAACTCTCAATCAAAGCATACCCAACAAGTGGCCATCCAGCCTCTGTTTAAAGCCTCTGGTTTGGTCCTTCCTCCTAGGTAACTATGTATGGGATTGCTTTCTTCCTCATAATTATCAGATTTTATTAATAGTAAGGCCTGTTACAGACAACCAAAATAAAACTGCTTCGAGTCACAGTGGAGGTATGGTGTTTCAATGATGTATGTGTCCTAAGAGTCCAGAAGTTGCACCAAAGCCACGCTCCAGCCCTAAGGACTGGAGCGTGGCTTTGGTGTGGCTTCTGGACTCTTCGGACACATGCATCATTGAAACACCATACCTCCACTGTGACTCGAAGCAGCTTTATTTTGGCTGTCTGTAACAGGCCAATGTTTTTTAAAGGTGTTTTTAAAGTGGGATTTGTTAGAAAATCAAGATGTATAAAATCCCAGTGGAAAAAAAACTCTGGCTTTGCTGTGTAGACAAAAGACCTAAGAAATGCTAGACATGTTATAAAGTCAGAAGAGATAGATAAACCATCAATAATAAATATATATATAATACATTCATTATTCCTTACTAATGAGTAATCTCGGCAGCAAATAAAGTTAGCTGCTGGGTGCAAAGCTTAGGGGGGGAAATCACCTTTTTGGAATGTACCTTCTGGAATCTCCTAGCTGGCACAACTAGGTGCTGTTTTCTAAGCTCTAGCTGAGAATATACTCTGACTAAGTGTCTTGTTCATTGATGCCCCTATGATATTATTGTGCAATAGCTACAAACAGATGTGCTGTTACCAACTTAAATAAATTTCAGTGCAAATTTCCTATATTTATGTTAGACCCAGTATGAGTCTAGTCAAGATTTATGTTTAAGGGCTGTTGTGTATACTGCTATATTAAAATGGGTGCAACCCAACTTATAAAAACTTGGAACCATCAGACTTTCAAAACTAGAACTGTGATAAATTTATAAATGTGGGCATGTTGGTGGCCTCTTAACTTATTAGGAGCAACAAATGAGACTCTACCACCCTGTAGTAAACAACACAACATGGGCGCACCCAGGCCTGAAAGGAATGTAACCAAGCCTATGCTTTGGCTGTGCTTATCATTCTTATAGTTCATTCAAGCTCTGGCAGCATTTGTTTGACATTTCTGTGCTTACTTACTTCCATACTTGTTAAGCATGAGACATTTTTTGCTTACAAAGTAATGGGAAGAAGTACACCTAGGTGCAGGAAACTAACCAGGATGATACTTTCTTAGGAAATGAGTATTATTTTTTTTAAATGGGACCACATCTTATGAGAACAATTCCCTGTCCTTTGTAAGATTATGTTCAAATCTTCACTCCAAGAAACAGCAGAGAATGAAGGAAGGGTGTTAGTAAACTCTACACTCCCTCTCGCTGGAATATGGGGTTTCATATTTTCATATTTTGATATCTAGAGCCAGGCATGTTTTTAAGGGGTCGTGATAACCTTTGGAACACTAGGAAGTTTCCCATGGGAAAGGCACTCTGACCCAGAGACATGTGTAGGATCTAGATAGTACTAAATAAAGATTAAATGGATTTGCTGATCATTCCATCATCCCTCAGACTTTCTGCATAGTTTCTCACAGAAGAGACTGAGCAAGTCCCACCGCAAAGTGGTTAAAGTCCATATTTCCTTCTCACGCCAGGCTGTGCCTCTATTCACCTTTCCTATGCATCAATCGAGGGGTTGTCTCAAATCCAATCAATGTTTTGTTACTCTGAGGTTAAAACCATCAGTTCCCTGGAAGACCAACAAGTATTTCCTGTTACACTGCAGGATAGCACCCAAGTATCCTTTGAGGCTGGGAAATGAGATATAAATGGGCCTGAACAGACAGGCCAAAATAAAGCTGCTTCAGGTCACTTTGGAAGCATGCTGTTTAAATGATGCATGCGACCTAAGAGGCCGGAAGCTGTGTCAAAGCCATGATCCAGTCCTAAGGACTGGAGCGTAGCTTTGGGGCAGCTTCTGCTCTCTTAAGATGCATGTGTCATTTATTTATTTCGGTCAACACTCAATATATCTGAAGAAATTGGCTGCAATGCTCAAAAGTATTAGTCTTTACAGCACCATTCAAGCCATTCCTTTATGATAAATTGTTATGGTTTGTCCTTGGAAACTGATAAACCAGTAAGTTGAGGGTAGGGAAAACAGTGAATATAGTTAAGCTGTGGTCAGGGCTTAATTGTATCTAAATGGGAAACCATCTGATTATGCATTATGTTTTCCACACCTTGAAATCAGGATAGGATACGAATAAAGGCAGACAACTGTTTAAATGGCTAAAGTGGGCTATGTACAAACCTTATAAATGTGGAGCTCTCCAGGATTGGTAGTTTCCACATTACCACCAGCTTCAGCAGCAAGATCAACAATCACAGAGCCATCTTTCATGGACTCCACCATATTTTTGGTGATAAGGATAGGAGCCTTTTTACCTGTTGGAAATTATAAGAAAATAAACTAAATCTGTGACAATCTCCTCAGTTTCATGCAACTACTTTTTAAAAGGCCAAGCAGCAAGTCTCAGGTAAAACATCAATCAGTACCCCACGCCTTAACCCAAAGTGTACAGTTTTCAAACCCAGCCAAGTTATTACAGCATGTAGAAGCACAGAATGATAGAGTTGGAAGAGACCACAAGGGCTATTTAGTCAAGCCCCCTGTCATGCGGGAACCCACAGTCAAAGCACCTCTGACAGATGGCCATCTAGCCTCTGTTTAAAAACCTCCGCAGAAGGAGACTCCACCGCACACTAATATCGAGCAGCTCTTACTGTCAGTAAGTTCTTCCTAATGTTGAGGTGAGATCTCTTTTCTTGTAGGTTGAATCCATTGCTCTGGGTCCTATTCTCTGAAGCAGCAGAAAATAAGCTTTCTCCAGCCTCAATATGACAGCCCTTCAAATACTTAAACAAGGCTATCATATCACATCTTAACTGTCTCTTCTCCAGGCTAAACATCCCCAGCTCCCTAAGTCATTCCTCATAGGGCATGGTTTCCAGACCCTTCACCATTTTAGTTGCCCTCCTTTGGACACGGTCCAGTTTCACAATGTCCTTTTTGAATTGTGGTGCCCAGAACTGGACACAGTATTCCAAGTGAGGCTGACCAAAGCAGAATAGAGTGGCACTATTGCTTCCCTTGATCAAGGCATATGCCTGGATAGTCCTTGAGAAAAGAGGGTATGGGGCAACCATGGGAAAGAGAAGAAAAGCAATCTGACTGGGTTCATGAGTGAATGGGACACCAGCCCACTAAAAATCTGAATTGATATGCTTTAACTATACTGTAGTAATGGTTGACTCTCAAGTTTTCTGAATAAAGCTTTTCAGTTTCTATTATTGAAAGCCTGGATTTCTGAACTTAAGCATTCCTGTACATGACAGAAGCACCCACTGCTAAAGTCATCTGGAATTGTTACAAACTAGTACAATACCTGGAATAAGAGCAGTGCTAATAATGATATCCACCTCTTTACACTGTTTGGCAAATAGCGCCATTTCTGCCTCAATGAATTCCTTAGACATTTCTTTTGCATAACCTCCAACACCTTCTCCAGTTTCAGCAATGCTGACTTCTAAAGGTTCTGCACCAAGCGATTTAAACTGCTCCAAAGCTGGTGGCCTGCAAGCAAAGTTAAGAGAATTTCATAAATTTACAGCGCTTTATAAATAAAGGTTAATAATAATAATTATTATTATTATAATAAATAAACTTTCATTAACTCGATCTTTTCTTGCAGGGTATGATTAATAACCAACAGTAGTATATTCAATGGAAGTGCCATATGTCAATTAAAGAAGGTCAGTTATTGTTTTAGCTTTGAATAGATTTAGGAACACTGGCACACTTTGAATTGCAAGGTGGTAAGGGCTCGTTCTACAATGTAAACAGAATTAGTATACTTTAATACCTGTACTCCACTTTTCTTCAAAAAATCCAAAGCATTTTATAATTTGAGTATCTGGGTAACTGTACCTGGTGTCAAATCCCCTGACAATCGCTCCCATTGATTTAGCTGCTCCAGCTGCAGCTAAGCCAGCTACACCTCCACCGATGATTAGCATCTAGAATGGAAAACAATAAGGATGCTCTTTGGGACCAATGGACACATCGGTTTATGTATTAACATTCAACTCTGCTTATTAGTCCAATGTCTTTCAAAGTGGTTAACGACCAGAGATTGGGAAAGTTACTTTTTTGTCCTACAACTCCAAGAATCCCATATTCTCCAACACATAAAAATGAGGACATGTGTGTCCAAGAAATATCAGTGCGGTCAAGATGGCAAAAATGATTAATGAGAAAGAACACACAAACTAGAAGAAGCTGCAGCACTCTGCTTTTCCCTGAGCCTGCTGGGAAGGACAAGTCTCCGACCCCTTCTCTCCTTTCCTTGATGCAAATTAATTAATTGAGTGCAAATTATTTTTGCACTTTGACCTCAGTTTGCACCAATGGAGGACATGTAACCTGAGGACAAAGTAGGAGATGGGAGGAGGAAAGTGGGATATTTAAAAAAATATTTAAAAGGCTGCTGGACCAGTGAGAGAACAAAGGATAAACTGAGACTGTCCTTGTTAAATTGGGATATTTGGAAGGTGTGGAATTTTTCCACAAGTGCTGACTAGGGGATAATGTAGTACAAAAAGTAACAGTCCCATGCTCAGTAATACAAATTTAAATGGCAAATACATAAAGGACATAGGTATGTGACAAGAAATCATGCAATGTGACATGAAATCATACCTTGGAACACAGAATCACCCACAGAGTTGGAAGAGACCACAGGGGCCATTAAGTCTTAACCCCTGCCATGCAGGAATACACAATCAAAGCACCCCCAATAGCCTCTGTTTCAAAATCTCCAAAGAAAGAGACTCCACTAATCTCCAAGGTAGCATTTTCCACTGTCAAATAGCTCTTACCACCAGAAAGTTCTTCCTACCATTTAGGTGAAATCTCTTTTCTTGTAATTTCAATCCATTGCTCTGTATCCTATTCTCTGGAGCAGCAGAGAACAAGCTTGCTCCTTTCTCAATATGGCATCCCTTCAAATATTTAAACATAGCTGTCATGTCACCGTGACCTTTTCAAAAAGAAATATTTAAATATCCTGCCTCCCAGCAGGGGACTGAAAGCAGCTTATAAAAAGATGATAAGATATCTGATGACATGCAAGTTGAAAAACAGTTAAATTAGCCATGATCTGAAAACACTCATAATTTAATACAGTGTAAAATTATTTCAAAGGCATAACAACAAAGATTAAAATAGTTTTTTGTGGGTTTTTCGAGCTATATGGTCATGTTCTAGAAGAGTTTATTCCTGATGTTTCGCCAACATCTGTGGCTGGCATCTTCAGAGAAAGCTGACCTGGAAGAGAGTGGGTAGATATATATATACACACACACACACACACACACACACACTGTGTGATACCCACTCTCTTCCAGGTCAGCATTCTCTGAAGATGGCAGCCACAGATGCTGGCGAAACATCAGGAATAAACTCTTCTAGAACATGGCCACATAGCCCGAAAAACCCACAAAAAACTATGAAAGCTGGCCATGAAAGTCTTCAACTTCAAAGATTAAAATGTAGTTCACACAGCCAGTATTTATTTACTGTTTGTTTGTTCATTTTATTTTAGTGACTGCATTTTCACATGTCTCTTCCAATTCTAGGATTCCATGATTCTATGATTCAGTATATTGGCCAGAATCCTATACAGGCATTCATATAGAGGCATTCATTACTTTTGCAAATGTCTTTCCATAGTCATTGTAGAAGAAGGTATCCAGCACCTCCTCCATGCAATTACCCACTTCTTGCATAACCAACCTCCTTGTTGCTAGTGCACTCCTTCAATCATTTACTGGCTGATGGAAGGTAGGACCAAATAGGCAGTGTCCATATGTGTTTCTGTACAGGTCTCATGGAAATGTTAATGGAGGACATCATCTTTGCCTGCATTTGCCTGCAGAAACACAGCCAGATACTGGCTGACCACTCTCTGCCCTCCTCTAGTCACTAAATAGCAGTGGACATTCAGGAGTAGCTGTGTTGGCCTTTTAACAAATGCAAACAAAAATACTTCAGTGATATCTTTATTGGCCAACTGAAATGCACAATATACTTGTTATAAGCTTTCAAAGCTCCATGGGCTTCATCTCTATGGGCTTCTTTATCCATGGGTGAGGAAAACACACCAGTGGCAGGGAGGTAGGTTGCATGTGCAGGCACAGTTGGAAGACATGGGATTATGCCTTGCTTCATGCTCCACTACTAACTTTGGCTTGACCCACAATCTCACTACATACTTTTACAACTCAAAAGTTCTGGGACAATACATACCTTTGCTGGAGGAACTTTTCCCGCTGCAGTAATTTGCCCAGTAAAAAATCTTCCAAAATGGTTGGCTGCCAGGACTACAGCCTTGTACCTGGAGGATGGCGGGGAGAGGGAAGGGTACAGAAGGAAGAATGTAAAACCATCTTGGCTTATCAATAAACATTGTGAATAAGTTGCAACGGGTCTAACAAACATATAGAAAGCAACCAAAGGAATTAATAAGCAACTAAAAAACAAACAACTGGTATACAGCAACTCCATACACACAAATGTCACAACAATCATATTTGTAACACTCTTTCAAGGGCCTAATTGAAGAACATTGTTAGGGAGAAAAGGCAAGGATATTTGGGGTGTGATAAAAGATGGAGAGTAAAGATGGAGATTTTAGCTGGGAAAGGTATCCTCCCATCTTAAAAGACCCCTTTGCCAAATAGTAGGTCCACGGTCCTACTTGGATTATCTGGGAGCACAACAGACTGCCCAAAATGCCAAAGAAAAAAACATAGGAGAAGGGAGAGAACAAAACCAGAAGTCTCTGGAAGTTCACTTCTGGGGCTCTTTCACATTATGTCAGGCACTTGAGAATACTTATTTAAAAATACTACAAAAACTTCTTTAAAGCATAAACCATTATATCTGGCTCTGGTTTAGCACAGAAACCCCTTGGCAAGATATTTAGATTAATTTCTAGCTCCTTTTGTCAGCATTTCAACATCACATATCAAGGACACATACCAATTTATATATCAAGTTGAAAACATGATGGTGGACAAGCAAACCTGTCTTGTAACTTCAGATGTTAAATTTTTACACACTTCCATTCTCCATTCAGATGTATGACCTATTACTGAAGATACACTTGGATTACGAATGGATCCGAATCATTCAGGGAATACCAATAGTTCATACAGAAATGTGTTTCATTTGTTTCAAATATGAAACATTGACAGGACAATCCAATGGCTCATATGCAAATATAAATCCCAGCTCAGTGACATTTACACCAGTGCAACAGCTATTCCTTCTACACTATCAAATTTGTGCTGCCAAAATTGTTACCTTCATAAATCTAGGTTGTTCCTCTCTTTACCAATATTGCCTGGAGAACACTGTCATTTAAGTGGTTAAATGGTTGTAGTTTCCCTGCAGTTTCCAAATGCACATTTTCTGCCCAACTGCATACTAAATACAACCACCATCAAAATCTGCAAGTCTTACAGCTCAACAGCAACAGGCAACCAAAAATAGTAAAACCAAGAACAACAGGAGCATTCCCACAACAGTTTATGGAACCTCTTCAAATCTTGCACCATTCAGAACAGTATCACTGGACAGCTCTCACGGTAGCTACAAAAAGAAAGCAGCACTCTCTAGGAGCTGCAGTTCCAAGTAAGCTTTCCAGTCTTTGGATCTTACATTCACAGTGATTTTTGAACAGCTCATACATCGATGAGACCTAACCCCATTTGCTCAGACGTAAATCCCACTGATTTAAATGGGAGAGTTATACTGAAAATTGAAGCCTTTGTATCACACTGCCTGTGCCATGAGCCAAAATCCTTGGGGTCGCTAACTCTATTTAGGAATAAACACATTTTAAACCAATTCACAATTGGAACTCATTTCAAAGGAGTTTTGTTTTTTTGTTGTTGTTGTTCTAAAAATTTAACAAACTAGTTTAAATGCTATACCAATTATGTACACAGGCAACATCTTGAAATGCTTTAGAATTTAAACATCACAATCAGATTCAGTTTTGTCAAGACACCAAGTCAGGCTTGCCATCTCTGGATTCAAATAAAGCAGCTGAAACTTTTTTAAAATGCATGTGTGGGAGATGGTAAATCAGGTAGCCTTTGTACACCTTTTATGGCAAGGCTTAAGTCTGACAACAATATTTGCTCAGTCTTATTTTACTATAATAATAACTTTATTACGGCCATTTGGCCAGCACACTTATTTTACCATTTCTTTACTTCAGCCACTGTAATGTCCTATCTTTATTTAACTCAGGGGAACCAGAAAAAGTTTATTGTAATAGATCTGTATGGAAATACAATCTTTTGCCAGAACTGAGAAGCATGCTTTGGTTTCACTATTATAATCCCATACAAGCAACACTACTCTGGCCAACCCTTCACATCCCTTTCCCAGGAGCCTCTCCATACCTGCCTGTGTCTGTTACCTTCCTTTCTCACAGCTAGGCTCCTAGGCCTCACCTTCCAATAATAACAACAGTAATAAGGTCACAGCTAATAATATCAAACTTTGACCATGGCAGGGGAATCCTTTATAGGAGACCCTGACAGCCATCATTTTACTAACCCTGTTAGAATCATCCTACACCTCTGTACTTCGCTGCCAACATATTCCATGTGGATATCCTCACACCGTCTTATTTTTAAAAATGAAAATATGACTTCCTTTGTAATGCATTTTGGACCTTTGCTAACCATGCATATGCCACCCCACTCTTTAGAATAAGGCCCCAGAAAAGCCAAGTGCCATTATCTATTGTATACCTTCCATTTCACACACAGCAGAATCAAATGAGCACAATGGTATCCATTCAGGCCTTGCTTTGTTTTTGCAAAATGTTTACATTTATCTTGCAATTTAGCCTTGTCTGCATGAAAAAGCATTGTGGAAAAATAATAAAGATTGGTATGTTAACCCCATGCCAAACCTAAGAACACATACACTGTGAAAACCACTTCCAGGGGGATAGCTAGGATAGTCTGCTACAGCAAAAACAACTTGTTTTTTAGAAGTGTCTTGTGGCACCCTAAGGACTGTATCTTGGGGTGGGTTAGCAAAGGCTTTGGCAGAAAAAAGCTCAGACAGAATCGGTCCAGGCGTCTTTAAGCTGCCACAAAAGTCTTTGATGTCTTTATTCATCGAAGAAGACTATTTGATATTATTGGGGCCCACTTATGGTTTTGCAAAAACTATTTTGCTTGTGTTATATCTTCCATGAACTGTAATTGCAGCAAATCATATGATGCAGCAAATTTCAAAGGGCATTCAAGGTGACAAATAGTAATGCTGGTATACTATTACAGTGATACAACAGTGTCAACGTTAGTCTTTCAGTAGTTTTTGTTATCACAGTGAGACTCCCAGAATAGATGTGACAAAGCTGGGCTGATAAACAGTCCTCACATTATTTTGATTATCCTGTTTTTTTAATCCTTTTTTTCCTACTTTTTGTCCTGCCTTGTGATAAATAAAGTTGAACCACATGATGTGTCAAGGTCCCCTTTGCAGGTTCTCTCTGCCATGGATTTTATTGTTTTATGTTGGTTTTTATTAGTTTTGGTTTTCAAGTTTGCTTTGATGCTGTGGCATGGTGACGAGGGAGGACACCACTCTTTTTCCTTGAAAACCAAATCAGCATATTCTTTGCCACCCATTCTTGTTTCCATGCCTGAAGGATGGATCTTTGAGATTATGCATGGACTACTGGGGGTGAAATGCTGTATGAACCTGAAATAAATGCCCCTTGCTGTTGATGAAAGACATGTTGGTGCATAATGAAAGGGAAAGTTTTCACCAAACAAGACTTAAGGGACGTATACTTTCAGGTGTGCATCAAAGAAGGGGATGAGTATTAAAAAACACAAGAGGCTAAGGGGGTATAGGCAAGTAGAGGGTTATAGTATTGCAAATGAATGTTTGAGCCAGTTATTGCAAAAATGGCTTTCTGTTCTGTACTGCTTCAATAAACTCTTTCTTGTTCATCCATGAAGCCTGGCTATCGAGTTAGCTAGAGACAGGGCATCACATGAAGTTTGTTTTAATAAGGGAGTCGTTTAAAATTTGTATGATTGCTTATAAGCCACTTGTTCATTGAATCATAGAAGGCTGCCTGCCATATCCAGCACACCCAAGGAGATTCTTTCTAGTTCTTAAGAGCCTGGAATTCTATGAAGTTACATGGAGGAGGTACTTGGGACATACTAAAAAGAATAACAATGATAATTAAATAGATTCACAACAGCCTTTTGGACAGAACCAATGAAATCTGATAGTCATTAAGTATCATTCTTTTTAATTATATCCCAAGCTACGTCTTGCAAGATCAACTGTCTCTTTCCAGAAACATTTCCCATGGGTTAGGTTGACTCTCCTTCTCCAGCAGGAGAGTAGTCCTTGGTTGAACTAGCTTCTGGTAAGCCGCCCTCTCCAGTGTCTCATGTAAAAGAAATTGCTCATTCCAGCTCCAGAGTAAAGACATTTTAAAAAACTAAAACAGTCTCAAGGATGTCCTTCCTGTGGAAGGGGCAGTGCCATACACAGAACAGCATGTGCAGAAAACAGTGCTGCAACAACAGCACTGAGGTAGAGAACAACAGTCAGGCACAGCTCCATCATGGCATGGTTCCACAGCTGGTGAGAGGCCCTCACTTCATTCCGACTGCCACTTCTATGGCTTCTGAAGGAGAGAACTGCCAGCATTTGCTGGACTTCGGCCCTATGCAGACCAGTTTGGGGGCCAAGTCAGGGCATGGGTCCACATAACGCACACCCTGACTCCGCCCCAGGGTGGCATGATGCCGCGCACCACTCCACACGGTGCACGGCATCACGCCGTTCCTATGGCTCTGCGTCTGCACAACACAGTGCCAAAGGAGCACCATAAAGCCGCAGCGCCGTGGCTACCGCGCAAAAGAGCCACTCTTTGCAGCTCCTTTTTGCACCCTGCAACAGTCAGATTGAGGATGCAGCATGCGGTTGCCGCGGCCCCAATGTGGCTGTAAAAGGGGTGGCTGGAGGCTGCTCTTTTGGGGCTGTCTGCACAGCCCCTTAATTCAGGAAGCGTCTTATTGGGATGTTTCATTTATCTTCTTGAACTTTTCTATGTCTTTTCCATTATTTTATACTGTATTATGGGATGATTTTAAAAGTTTCAAATTTTTATTGTGAAGGTTTTGAAATTGACTCTGAGAGCAAGGTGGCATACAAATGAAATAAATAAATACATAATTTCCTCCCCCACTGCCATCCCCTATTCCTTGTGTGTCCTATTTTATTAAATTGTTAATCTAAGGGCAAGGGGCTGTCAAATTAACAATATGTAAGCAGCTGTGGGGAGCCTTTTGGGCTGAACAGTGGAGCATAAAAGCTCTAAATGAACAAAGAAACAAAGAAAGAGACAGACAGACAACATAGAAATTATACTGCGAATTCTAACCCTGCAATGTTTGCCATCGAACTTAAGGCATCATATCCTTGAGCAATAGTGACTCGAGGAACTTGGTCCATTGCCAAAACGGTGGCTTTGCGTTGCGCCAGCTTGTCAAGAAGTTCTTGATTCTGGGCTGGATAGATGAAACTGACAAGTATGGCTTTCTCCTTTAGCAGGGCTGACTCATGCACACCCAACACCTCATTGAAGACTGGTGCTCTGACCTTAGAGAAAATAAATGCCATATTTCACTGTTTGTTTACACTAGGGATGCAATTCTGCACTAAGTTGCTTCTCAAAGGAAGCAATAAGTAATATCAGCAATCTTCTTCCTGCTGCTCTTGATGAAAAAAAAAAAAGCTTTGAAAACCATGCAGTTTTGAAAACAATTCACAATTCAGGACTTGGTTTGTATAAGATTCATTCAGGGTTGTTTTACACAGAAGACATCATTTTCTGTGCAGCATTTTTTTTTCCATTGAAAATAGTATTCCTGCGTTGAAATGTTGTTTTCTGCTCAGATAATGTGATTTCCTGCACAGAAAAATGATGTTTCTTGTGCAAAAGTTGTGAAAATGGTACACAAAATAAGTCCCAAATTGCAAAGATTTTCATCAGACAATTTAAAAACAACAACAGGGCAACCTTACAATAAATACACTAACAATAACAATCCTGGGACAGCAGAGTTCTATAGAAATAATGATCATATTACAACAAGCTATATGCAATACAACTCTGTAATCGTGCCACTAGTATAACGGTCAACGTAAACTACAAGTGTATATAATGAAACATACTTATAATTATTTTACAAAAAGCAATATGAAAAATGTGATAGTATCCAACTGTCAACCAATATACATTATACCAGTGGTTCCCAAAGTTAGGTCTTCTAGATATTCTGGACTTCAGGTGCCAGAATTTCTGACTGTTGGCCAAGTTAGCTAGGGCTTCTGAGAGTTGAAGTCCAAAACACCTGGAGGGCTAAAGTTTGGGAATCATTGCATTATATGATCCTTTTCTTACAATAAAATGTAATAGAATATGCTTCTTGTGAGTAAATATGTAATTAGCTAAAAGGCAGTAAAACATCCCAAGTTGTATCTTTATAGGCAATTAAATAAATACCAGTACTGTACAAGGAGCAAAACACGTACACCTCTGAAGGGTGTTTTGTCCATAACCTATGGCTTATCTGAGTCTGAAGGAATACTAATCAAGTTTTTATAAGCAAGCTTAATTATGGCTATTGTGATTTGATTGCTATTTGTACTTGTTGGTCAATGACCGAATAAATTTTATATATATATATATACTAATCAAGGTAAACGTACATATGTTCATAAGATGAAGGTCATACAAAATGATGCTTGGCTTCATGATGAAAAACTATTGAGCCTGTAGAAATCCTTGTGGAAATGAATATAGAGTTTGTAGAAGTCCTTTATCAGGAACATAAATATAGAGCTTGTAAGAGTTCTTATCAAGAAGTTAAATTATGGGGCTAGGTGGTTAGTCTGCTCTTCTCTCTACAGTTTAATCAGACATCTTCCATTTAAAGACTCCTAACAGATTAAAAGTTCCTTTGTGATAAGTTCTTTTTCTCTCTTTGCTTTCATACTAAAGTAGTAAAAGACCCCGGGTACATCCCAGCACATTTCTACCATTTCTAGCTGGGGAAACTGAACTACTGTAGTAGCATAAGTCACATTCCTGTGTTCATACACATGAGGGAAAGATTCTTAATTTTCTCCCTTCAAAATCAATAGACATTCAAAACTGTACTCTTAAAACATATTTACTAAAAAGAATGAGCCTTACTGAAATTAGTGAGATTATTTTCTATGGGCACCATTTCTAAGTGAAGTGGTGGTATATTGTACCTAACATTGACTAGATCAGTGATGGCGAACCTATGACATGTGTGCCAGAGGTGGCACTCAGAGCCCTGTCTGTGGGCACAAATGCTGTAGCCCTAGCACAGAGTTTGCCAGAGTTTCTTACTAGAAAGCCAGAGGGACGTGGCACTTTGCAATAAATAAGTGAGGTCTGGGTTGCAGTTTGGGCAATCGGTCTGTAAAAGGTTCACCATCTCTGGACTAGATTATTCCCATTACCAGAGACTGAGAAATTCCATTTTGGGACTGCAGTCTATCCTAATTGCCCGGCTACCATGGCTAGTGTCCATGTCGGCTGAGTATTTTCCAGGATTGCATTCCATTTACAGTAAGTAACTTTTCTAAACTCTGGTGATTTCTCAGATTTGTTCTATTCTAAGACTTACTTTGCATTGAATAAACTTTCTTGAGGGAATCTGAGGCCAAAGAGCAATCCAAGAAGCTGTCAAGCCCTGTTCTGACTCACACAGGATAAGCCTATACACTTTTCATTTGGAAACTTGCCTTTAAAACAACATCAGATCCAAACACAGTTTTCAAGTCCCCAATCTTGGCTCCAGCCTCTTTGTACTGATCATCAGAGAACTTCGCTTCTTCACCAGCTCCATGTTCAACTTGTACATTAAAACCTTGTTTCACTAAAGTTTGGACACCAACCGGGGAAAGAGCAACTCTTTTTTCCTTTCTGTATATTTCCTTGGGAACACCGATGACAAGATCTTTGTAGCGTGTTCCTACATAAAAGAAAAAGAAAAACACACACAAAAAAGAAGTAAAGTCAAATAATTAACACAAAAGCATTGTACATGTGTTCCATACTTCGTCTCAATACAACAGCCTTCTGAGTTTGTGATGAAGGTGCCAGTTGTTATAATGGCAACTGATGTTAGTTATAATGATGGTGATTTTATATCACATTCATACCTTGTACTTTATACTTATTTAGCTGCACATCAGAAGCTCTTAGTGAATTCAGAAATTGCATGACAGGTTATCAATGAGAGTGCTCTGATGTGTATTGGGCTCTAACAACTCATATTAGCTCTTCCAATGTATATCAGGTCCCAATGTGTGTTGGGCCCTGTTATACATCAGATCCCATGGTGCACTGATCCTGAAGCCCATTGATTCCACTGTGCTTCAGTGCTTCATTGTGCTTCATGTTGACCATCGTTCCCAATGTGCATCATCACTTTACTGGCTCCCCTTGCAGCTCCCAAGCAGACCTTTGCTGAAAATGAATGTTGTGATGCTGCTCAATTCTACTTCCTACAGATGAAAGTCCACTTATGAAGACCTGAACCCTCAAGTGAATTCTAGCCTATTTAGTCATTGATCAACTTATGTCCATCATTTCAAGTATGAGAGACCCCAGACTAGCAAAAAATAAATAAATACAAAATCGAACAATAAAAAATTCACAATATAGCATAAGTAATTACAATGAAACAGCATAACAATGGTGACAAGAGCAAGATACCAGCAGTAAGCACAACAGACCTGGCTTTACTACTTAAATAATAAAGCAGAAATTATAAAAAGCCTAGAAGCACAAAACAAACACCTGGGGAAATGAAAAGGTGTTTTTGAATGGCACCTGAAAGACATCAGTGTAGGTGCTGTGTGAGCTTCCCTGACATAAAAAAAATTCTAATGTTTGGGGAGTGCCATCACTAAAAGGACTCTCTCCCTAACAGCCACTTGCTGCACCTCGGAAGAAGATGGTGTCCAGAAGTGACCTTCAATTTAAAATCCCTATACCTAGGCAATGTCTACTGAAGAAAGTGGTCCAACAAAATTCTGGATGCCAAGCCGTGTAGAGCATTCACAGTTAAAGTCATCCCTGAACCAATTGAGATGTTTCAGAACTGGGTCTACCTGGCAACTGCTATTCCCTAAAGATGAGAAACACTGCAATGTCCTTCTAGGCATTTCCTAGAAGAAAGGATAAAATTGTGGGGGCACTCTCGTGCTGCCTTTGCTTCTCAAGGAAAACATTACCATCACCCAAATATAGCCAGGTTGAGGTCAGGTGGACGGGTGGCCACACAGTCAGTTAAGTGGGATGCTACTGTAAGAAGAAATATCTGGGACTGGATTTGATTTTACTATTGCAAGCCCTGCATAACTCTCTTATCCCCAAAATACTGCAAAGGGACAAAAAAAGTCCCCTACCCCTCATTTTGTTTCTATTGCTTTACCAACCTGTATGTTACCCTAGTTATACTGAAAACCAACTCTTTCTGCAAAACCTCACTCATACTGAGAGGTCAACTTTGTAAGCTCTTATTAATGAGTCCTCGTTGCTCATGCCAAGCAATTCCACGGATTGCCCTCCATAAGGTGACATGTATGGGAGAGGGTGAGTGCGCATGGTTACCAGGACAGAACATTGCCAGATGAAACATTCTGCCATCAAAAGTTTTTATAGTGCTCAGTTCCACAGCCAACCCACATGCTCATACAAACAGACTGGTGGATGCCAAAAGAATAACAAATTAAAGTTTAGTTTATAAAAGTCTTTTGGCTAGGATGCAGTATACACATGTTTTCATGCTGTTTATGCTGAAAAAGGTGTGGGACAGGCCACAAGCTCAACTCCACAGACTCCTGAGGTGAAAGAAATCAAAACAAAGCAGCAATGTGGAGAAGAATTTCCTCTCTCTTCCCACTCCTCTGGCTTAAGTTAACTGCAATTACTTGTAACAAGAGAAAACAGTTATGATACATATTCAAAGGTATGGATATCTGATGGTTAAACATGGACTGGCTACAGGAAGCATGCATCTGCCTTGTTGGAACAGCTCCATTACCTACCAGTCTGTTTCCAGGCACAATTCAAAGTGTAGGTGATCTCCTATAAAGTTCTATAAGGCTCAGGTCCAGGTTATTTGAAGGACCATATTCTCCCTTAAAGACATGGGAGTGCCAACACATCTGATAGTCCTAATGAGAAATCTGTACTTTGGACAAGAGGCCACTATCAGAACAGAACATGGGGGGAAAAGGAATGGTTTCCAATGGGGAAAAGGGTCAGATAAGGCTGCATCTTATCACCTTACCTGTTCAACTTATATGCAGAACATATTGTAAGGAAAGCAGGCTTGGACATAGAAGAAGGAGGAATGAAAATACAGTAACAGGAAGGAATATCAACAATCTAAGATATGCAGACAACACCATAATACGAGCAGAAAATACCAAAGACAGCGTACGTGGGTGCACTGTACAGTTAAAAGTGCTCAATTCATTCAACAGGTAATGAAGGAGAGGATGTGGCAGTGGCATCACTAAGGTTGGCATCACATGGTGCAGTAACTCATGGGAGATTATCACATGAGGGATGAGGCGTCATTGTCTTGTCCCTAACTTGTCCTTCCTGCCCGATCGTGGGAAGGACTTTCATACATGACACGCACTTGTCCCAGCAGGGAAGCACCAGTGAAAGTGATCATGGGAATCGCTTTCACTCGCAAGCATGCTGGACCTGTCATTCAGCTGCTTGGGAAGTGCGAGTGAAAGAGGGCTGAAAAGCACTATCAGGAGTCAGTTGAAAGTATTTTCTGCATCATTGTAATTACGGCTTCTTCCATTACTACAAAAAACTGGAAATGATGTCTAAAAGTACTTTCAGCTGATGCCTGATAGTGCTTTTAGCCCGCTTTCATGTGAAAGTGATTTGTGCAATCACTTTCACTTGGGTCACAGACGGAATAAGGACGAGGAAGAGATCCTGTCCCTATCCCATCCCTGTGTGAAAATCTTCATGGTGTCTGCACACATTGACCTCCTTCCATACCACACCATACAGAATCCTTAGTGATTTTTTTTGCACTAATGTTGCTCATCAGTCTTAATCCCCATATATCACTGAATGTAATGGCAATAGTTGTGACATGAGCAACTAGCAAAATTATATACCCTTAAATTACGATATCATATGCACAGCCTAAATGTATTTACATGTACATTGTTTCATGTGATTAAAGTGAAATTTTGGTAAGATATGATGTCTTTAAAGCGAATTTTTAAAGAATTTCTTAAAAATTAAAATTATTTTGTTTAACTATTTTTAAATAATGTTTAACAACTCTGCGGCCTCTCCTGTCTCTTACCACTGAACCTTGCCACACTGAAAACATCCCTTCAGCATTTTAAAGGGACACAGATAAACTCCACAGCCCATTTCTGCCAAAAGGTAGATGTTTGGGGAGCAGTGGGGTCACCCCTCCTTAGGATGTCATTTGGTGTTGCCCATACCCCCTCCCCCCAGTAATGCCCATGGGGGGAGGTAGAATGTTGCCCATCCCAGTAGACCCAGGCAAAAGAAAACTGCTGCAGCCTCTCCTAGCTTCCTCAATAAGACCTTTTGCCATCTGAACCACACTCTGGTGTTGCTTGTTCTGGGTTTCATCTTTTAAATGTTGGAGGGTATGTAAAAGTTAAAATAAATAGTTAAAATAAAATAAGTATAACTATCGATAGACTTAAATGCAACAAGGCAAGCTCATATATGGTCTGCCACATAGCCTAAACATGTGCAATCCGTGCTCAAAAGCCTGACAAAATGAAAACAGACTTCACCAAACTATGGAAGGTTAGCAAGGACTGTGCCTGTTTAGCCTCTACAGGAAGGGATTTCCAAAACCTTTGAACAGCCACCGAGGAGGTCCTCTCCTATGTTCACGCTATCTGTGAGAGTGGTGGAACAAAGAGAAGATCTTCCCCAGAAGATCTCCTCTTCCTTGGAGGTTTTTAAACAGAGACTGGACAGCCAACTGTCAGGATTCTTTTGACTGTATATATTCCTGCATGTAAGGGGTTAGACTGTATGGCCCTTGCAGTTTCTTCCAACTCTATGAGTCTATGGTCTGAAAACACAGGCAAGCTCAAATATGGTCTGCCACATAGCCTGGACCTAAGCTTTATTGAGTGTTATAGGTTATGGCTATAACTCTGAATTGTGCCCAGAAAGAGACTGGCAGCCAGTGGAGTTGCTGTAACAAAGACATTATATGCTCCCTTAGCAGCCCCAGTTAACAATCTGGCTGTAGCACTTTGAACCAACTGAAGTCTCAAAATACTCTTCAAAGGCAGTCCCACATACAACACACGACAGTAATCCGAACAGAATTCAACTAAGGCATGTGTCAAAACGGTCAGTTGAGTCTGCATAGAATTTCATCTTATGATGAATTTGAGCAATAAGCTTTTACTGATCATGCAGCAGAATATCTCCTGAGGATAGGTTTGGACTTCTGAAGGAGCCCAAAACAGAAGCAGCTGAAATGGAAGTGGTCTGCAGAGGGATTTCACTTTTAAAACTCTCCTCTGTCTTATATCCTACTGGGTTTCTTCAAAAAAGACCAAATCCAATGGGCCCTTCCTATCCCCTGGGGTTTCATTCTGGCAGGCCCTGAGGATGGGAAAAAATAGGTGCTCAAGCCCTTATTAGTCAATAGGCAGTGATGTACATGTGCTTGCATCAGTGAGCCCAAATGCATGCACTGCCAAACTAATATGTAGCAGAGTGATCTGTGGGAGTTCCAGTCTACTGATACGGTGGGCTCACTGTTTTTCTTTTTCATAGGAAAGGTGCTTATCCCATTTGCAGTTGCTGTTGTTCTTCTCTCAAGCTCTTCTAGAGGTACAGTATCTCTGAGATCTCTGTATTCCTTTCAGCAAAGTAACCCTTTGCAATTACTAAGACCTTGGGTCCTACAAACATGAGAAACTTCCAAGTTATAACTTTCCCCCATCCTCTGTCCAATTAGAATGTCAGTGTGACATTTGTGGTAATCTTCTCTGCGTGTCTAAAATTATTTAGTTTATACATTGCTCTGTCCAATATTTCTCAACTGCAAATCCACCAGTGCATATTTCCAAGCTGCGCTTTTTAGTCATTAAACCCTGCTTCGAGTTGACTTTTGCTTTGCTTACTTTATCTCATTGGGCAATCATTTTCTGGAACATACTAAAATAAATCCAAACTACTGTTCTTGTAAGACTAAACTAAACAACATTTAATACCCCATTGTTTCCTTAGCTATTCTTACACAATTGAGAGAAGTAAATTGAGAAAGCAGAACATGTCTGAAATTCAAAGAATAGGTTAAGGGTGAAACTTATGATTCCCTCCACTGTTCCAAGTTTTTGCTGTCATGGAGGTTAATGGAAAGCAACCTCTGAGGCAGTAATCCAGAGAGAAATCAGCAGTTGGAGGTTGTCTGCTTAATCATTTCCCATGCCCTCCAACTGTCCCAATTTGACAGGGACAGTCCTCTTTGCCTCTCTTTGGGGGAGTGGGTTGCTTTTAAAATTCACCAATTTCTTTCTCCTCCTCCACTTCCCCTCTTTGCCCTCAGCTTCACAATATCTTTTTTGAACTGTGGTGCCTAGAACAGGACACAGTTTTTTCAGGTGAGGCCTGAACAAAGCAGAATAGAGCGTTATTCCTATTTCCCTCAATCTTGACACTAGACTTGCATTGGCTTTTTTATCTGCCGTATCACACTGTTGACTCATATTGGGACTCCTAGATCCCTTTAACATGTACTGTTGTTAAGCCAAGTATCTCACATCCTATAGCTATGCACTCCATTTTTTTCTCCATGGTGAAATTCATTTTCTTAGTTTTGGGCCAGCTTTCTAATCTATTAAGGTCATTTTGAATTTTGATCCTGTGCTCTGGAGTGTTCGCAACTTCCCCTAATTTGATGTCTTCTGCAAATTTGAAAAGCATGCCCTCTATTCCTTCATCCAAGTCATTGATAAAGATTGATAAAGATGTTGAATACAACATTTGCCCTCCTCCAGTCTGCTGGGACTTCTCCTGTTCTTCAGGAGTTCTCCAAGATTATTGCCAACGGCTTTGAGATAACGTTTGCCAGTTAGAGGGGCTTACAAATTGAACCAGTTCAAATGTCCCTGGTTCCCACTTAATCCAAATCACTGAAGTGATTCCGAGAGGGGGGTCATGCTCTAGACCCATTTAATCTGCATCTTTTTGACTGATTTTTTCCGCTTTCCCCCCCCCCCCAATAAATCATTCCACACAAGTGTGAACCACAAGCGAGGGGAAATCAATTCAAATTTCCCCTTTGGCCTGCCGGAACTGAATCATTTTGATATTTGATTCATTTGTGAATGGGAACCACAAGTGGGTTATTATGGTGCCAGAAAATGACAGAAAATGTGATCGATGCAAGTGTAGTGTAAACCATGATCTGATGTCAAAACGATCCATTGATTCGGATCACACAACGATTTATTTGTAAGTGGGAATGGGACTTAGATGCAGTTCATCTGGTTCTGAAGGCTTGAATTAATTTAGATTAACCAGGTATCTTTGTACTACCTCTTTACTTAGTCTGTCCTGCATTTCCTCTATTGCATCCTCTGTTCCATCTTCCTCAGGTTGAGCACCCTTTTCCTTTTGTGAGAAGACTGAGGTGAAGAAGGCATTGTGTAGTTCTGCCTTTTTTTCTGTTCTGTTAGCATTTTGCCAACTTTTCCACACAATGGTCCTACCATTTCCTTCTTCCTTTTGCTACAGACATACCCAAAAAAGCTCTTTTTATGGCCATTAACCTTGCTAGGAAGCCTGAGCTCATTCTGCACTTTAGCTTTTCTGACTTCACCTCTACATGTGCTTGCTATTTGTCTGAATTCTTCTTTGATGATTTCAACCTTAAGTACTCACTGCTGGATCCATAAGAAGCAAATGCAGCATCTTTTTCACACATTCTGTATTGCTATTGAGGCTGAACAGATCTCAAAGGTCACTTGGGTTCATCTTCCTTCTGCAGGCAGAAGCGTAGAAAAACACCCTTCACATCAGGTTGGTTTATCAGCTGGCAACAGAACACTCAGAAGATGGCCTCTCAATAAACTTTATGAATTCTCTCTTTGATGTAAGCTTTGGCAAGATCCCTCATGGATGTTTGATTACATGCCATACCATCTGAATGAGATCCAGGGCTGATAACTTGTGTAACGTCCAAAGTGGCTGATGGAGGCACAGTCAGGTGGCTTATTTCATGTTGATTCGGTTTCATAATGAGAAAAATAATTATGTTTTTGATTCCTTTGTGGCATGTATGTCTAATGTAATATATTTCATTATAAATTTCTAGCTACAAATTATGCTGCATGAATAAGAAAATTAAAATTGCATTTAAAATTCCTCTTCCACCTCCTCCTCCTCTGCCACCACTTCCTCCTCTTCCTCCCACCTTTCTCCTCCCTCCTCCTCCTGCTGTTCCTGCCTCCTTCATGGCCACTGCTTCCTCCTCCTCTTCCTCTCACCTCTTCCTCCTCCCGCTTCCTCCTCCTCTTCCTCCCACTTCCTTCATTGCTGCTGCTTTTTCTTCCTCCTCCTCTTCTTCCCAGTAAGAAC
>NC_056527.1:159987978-160039526 GCF_019175285.1 Sceloporus undulatus
TGCTTGACAGTGGGACACACTTCCTCGGAAGGTGGTGGAGTCTCCTTCTTTTGAGGTTTAAATATTTTAGTGTTTAAATATTTGAAGGAATGTCATATTGAGGCTGGAGCAAGCTTGTTTTCTGCTGCTCCAGCGAATAGGACCCAGAACAATGGATGCAAGCTATAGAAAAAGCCACTTCAACGTTAGGAGGAACTTCCTAACAGTAAGAGCTGTTTGACAGTGGAACACACTCCCTTGGAGTGTGGTGGAGTCTCCTTCTTTGGAAGTCTTTAAACAGAGGCTGGATGGCCAGCTGTCAGGAATGCTTTGGTTGAGAGTTCCCGCATGGCAGGGGTTGGACTGGATGGCCCCTGTGGTCTCTTCCAACTCCATGATTCTAGGAAGTGCATCATTTGGGGTGGGGGAGTTTGCATGGTTTTAAAAGCAGCTGAAAAAATGGGATGACAGAAGATTAACTGAGCTTTTCCCTGCCCAACTTAAGATGGTTTTGTTCTTATACAAAGAGGCACTCCTCTGCATAGCCACTGGCCTAGCCTGTGTCATTAGGCTGTGGCACTCTCTGGAGCTGGGAGGTAGTGTATCCACTACCTCTAAAGTACAACTCCTCTACTTCTTCGTGGTGGTGATAACAATCTGTACCTTCTTTTCAAGGTCCTGGACTATCCTCTGGTGATTTGCAAGTCTCCTGGTATAATTTGCTCTTTTTTGCAGTCTGGTCCAGGAAGTTCAGACTATCTTCCAAAGAGGATTCAACCTATCATCAGGTTCCTTGCATCAGCTCTGTTGAATTTTTGAAGCAGCTTTGCACTTTGAAAATCCTTTGTCCATTCAAAACTGAGTCAGCTTGTCTTTTTCCCCCTAGCTAGATGCCCTCCATTTGTTTGTTTGTTTGTTTGATTGATTGATTGATTTATATCTTGCCCTTTTTCCATAATGGTCATTGAAGTTATAGTACTATTATATATCTCATTGCGTGATCATGCATCACCAAGACAATATAGACTATACTATGCCATTGCTTTTTCACAAGTATTTGTACAAGAAAACTCCCCTTTTTTTTCCAGATAATGAACCACACACTATACCTTTTACTGTCTGTTCACTCCATAAAGTAGGGAAAGTTTTAAATGAGCGCTGTCCAGTTGACAGCCGTAACGTCTTCAGAGTAAGAAGGAATGGCAATGAATAGTTGCTAGCACATCGCACCAAGCCAGCCATCTCCACAGTTCCAGAAGCAAAGCACTCTGCCCTTGATGTTGATCCAATTGTCCTGTAGGTAGAAAGGTTCAAAGTTAGTCACTGTGCTCAGAGCATTTTACAGGATCAGCCTCTGCTATCCACAATTCCAAAATCTGAAATATTCCAAAATCCAAAATTGTCCACATGAGTGGCTGATATAGTGACAGTTTTGCTTTCTAATAATAATTTAATAATAATTTGTTTTATTTATATATACCACTATTCCAAAGATCATAGCGGTGAACAGCAAGTAAGCTAATTAGCAAGTAAGCTAATGGTTCAGTATAAACACATTTTCTTTCATGCACAAAATTATTAGGACACATTGTGTATATAATTACCTAAATGTATAAGGTGTATATGAAACATAAATGAATTTCATGTTTAGACTTCGGTCACACCTCCAAGATATCTCATTATGTATGCAAATATTCCAAAATGCTTCTAATCCCAAGCATGCAGGAGACTCATCCTGAGAACTAGGGCCCCTGAAACTGTTTATAAGGGGCAGGGGCAAGGTGTCAGCATTGGGAGAGATGATTACTAATTTAGCCTACTTAAAGATGCATGAAAGGGAAGGGCCAATTATATTTCCCAGCCATTATTATTAATATGACAACTCATACAAACACAATATCTACTTAGAAATGCTTTCCATGTGCAAAGTGATGCTTACAAGTAAGTGCACATAAGGCAGTTTGCAGATTGCAGCCTTTATTATTCTTGGGCAGGCTCAAGGACCACAGCAGTCTTAATATTTCTTAGTCCTTTATTATGTAATACACTTCAGATTGATAATTTCTGAGGAGGCTCAACTACACAGGAATCTTGCAGGAGAAACATACAGCAAGTAACCAATACATTTTATTTCAGAAATAATGAATTCAATTGGGTTAATTTAAACTGACCTGAGGAGTGACAATAAAAAGTATTTAGTAGTGCTAGGAACTCCTAGGAAATACTTCAGGATGGCTGCATCCGCACTGCACAAATAAAGCTCAGGTGCCACAACAAACAATTCCCAAAATTCCATAGCAAAGAGTCATGGCAGTTAAATGCTATCAAACTGGATTATTTCTGCAGTGCAGATGCAACCAATGGGGAATAGTTTATAGATTTCTAAAGTAAAATTGGTTCATACGGAAATAAAACCTGTCACTTCCCATCTGGAGGTGCCCTTCATAGTCCAGTTTTGCCAGATCATAGAAGAGGGTCAGTCCCCTTCAGATTAAATGTAGTGAGGACTTGACCCTTTCAACCCCTTGTCCACATGACACATGCCCTGACTCTGCCCCCAGGGCGACATGATGATGTGCACTGCTCCACACCACTCCACATGGCGCACAGCATCACAGCACTCCTTTCAAACTAATGTTTGCTAAAATAACACAATAACAATCTGCTTTATTAAAACTAAAGCAGAGATTCTCCAAGTGCCACTTTCTGTGGCTATTCACAGGATACATGTATAAAAATGTTTTTAAAACAGGTTCAACATGAGGTTTTTAAACAGAGGCTGGATGGTCATCTGTCAGGGATGCTTTGACTGTGGGTTCCTGCATGTCAGAGGGTTGGACTGGATGGCCCTACAAAATATTTGGATTGGAATCCTTTTATTCTACATAAAACACAGCACAGCACCCGCTCACCTACTTCAAGGTTAAGCCTTAGGGATTTCAATGAGATATCTCACTTACATTAAGAAGTTCTTGTCAGTCCTGACTCATCTCTAAGGACTGTAATTTCCAGTTTCTTCTAGCTGGAGATTCATTTTAATACAGTTTTACCTTTTCTCCAGATTAGGAAAAAGTAGTTATTCAGGGAGATGCCATTTAGGCCTCTATATCTCCTGGACCAAGCATCTGCTAGCCTGAATACAAGGGCAGGGTTTCTAAGGAGAAAAGATCCCAAGATGCAGATCCTCTGGACACTTAAGGCAACAAGTATCAGCCTCGGAGGAATAATTCTGGGCCTTGGCACAAACCCTAATGAAAAACCAGTGCAAAACTGACCTGAGGTTGGCGTCCTTAGGCGTTTGCTGTGTCCCCCATGAAGCACCAAAGGGCAGCCCCAAGGGACTGCCTGTTTAGTGACCTTCACATTCAAGGGAAAGGAAGGAGTTTCTGTGGTCTATAAATAAGCTCCATGTGATCCAAAAGGCACATTCCGTTTGGCACTGACTGACGGCATGGAGATTTTAACAGCAACATACTCTGGGGCTTACTGGAAGTCTGCCCAAAGCCTCACTTAAAACAAAAAGCATATTATCTTTAACAACTTCTCCTTCCATTTCTATATCTAATAGCATCTTATACATTTTTGCAATGGTGCAATTATTATCCAAATCTGATATTAGAAATTCAAAGCTCTCTAATCCTGCTTCGATTCTGAATCTTTCCAAGAACTGTCTATGCAGATACCAGGCATGGTTCAGTCCTTGTTCTGCTAGTCTCCTTGCCATAACCAATAGGGAAGCCTGGACCATGTTACATTAAGGAATGCCCTATGGTCAGAAAGCTACCTTATAAAAAACCCAGCCCTGCAAAATTGAGGAACATTTTTTTTTTAAAATGTAGACTAGTTTTATAGGAATGTGGCAATCTCAATCCAAAAATTACCTCCTATACAGTTTTTTTCACAACTTGCTTTGGCATTTCTGTGTTAGAATATAAAACTGAATTAAATCATCCTGCAGAGTAAGGGGTTAAAGTCTTCTAAGGTCAAAAACACACTGCAGAAATAATCCAGTTTGATACAAATAATCCAGTTTTAATTGATATAATTGGTTGCTTATATTTACTTGTTGTATTTTATGATTTAGTATTCTTACTAGTTGGTATGGTATAAGAGATCTAGAATGCAATTCACATGAAGGGGGCATGCTTATGAGACACATGGTTGGGAGACAGATGCAACAAATTATTATCCTTTAGGACGTATTAGAAATAAATACATATGTTCAATATTGCAATGTGTTCATCATTCCAGTAAAAGACTACTCATCTGCTTGGTCTTCAACAGTGGCTGGGCAACTGCTGTTATCAGCTACTCTAATGGACACTGATGATTTGGGAATATGGAGAGAAAACACCCTTGAAAGGAATCCCATGAATTTTGTAGGATTTTCTTAGGCAGGGAATACTCAGAGGCAGTTTGCCTTCCTCTGAAATATGTCCCGCAACACTGGATATTCCTCTGCAATATCCCATACAAGTTCTAACCACATCTGAGCTTGCTTAGTTTCTAGGATCAGTGGGATGAAAAGAGCGCAATGATTTTTTCATAACATGGTGTTTTTTTAATCACTCTCGCAGCCAGCATCTAAATGTCTGGCACCTTCCAGGTTGGGTTAAACATCAGCATCTCTTGTTTTGAGGAATGAGCACTGAATAGGAGATATAAGTCTTTAAACTCTCTCACCATTAATTGTATATTTGCAGGGCATGTGTGAATTGCAAAAGGTGATGATGCAGTTGCTAAGCCTCACTGAATTTAATCCAATAACTTGGGGATTCTGGCATACAGTAGACCTGCTTCCTGCGTGATGTTTTTCCCACAAAAAGATAATGACAGAATAAGGAAAAACAACAGAACAACTAGATGGACACTTTTGACATGTTTATTTTTCTACGAAGTGCACAGACAAGGGAGTTTCCAAGTGCACTGGTGCGGTCATCTATGTGCTTACAGCAATATAAACACACAACACTTGAGGAGTGACAAGATACGTGTTTTCCAACACAGAGATTCTCTCTAGGCCAGGAAACCATCATATGAGGAGTAATCCTTGGAGCCTGTCCTGAAAATGTCCCTTTTAGCTTTAGTGGGGTGGGGTAGCGGGAAGATTGTCCTGCTACTGCTGCCTGGAAAGGAAAGGAGAGAAACTCTTCAAATGGAAGGCTGGTTAAGTTAAGCAAAATCTCCATTCATTTTGAGCTTTAGCTTTTCTGACTTTATGCCTACACATGCTAGCCATTTGTTTGAATTCCTCTTTGTTGATTTCCCCCCTTTTCCATTTCTTACACATGTCCCCTTTTAAAACTTAGCTCAGTTAAAAGTTCTTCCATCCTTTCTTGAGATACCTCCCATCCTCCTCATCTGAACTGTTTAAAACTGTGTCTTTTTGAGAAACTCCCATCCGTCCAGAACCACCTTTTCTTTTAGTATTCTTGACCATACCTAGTTCTTTCCTAAGTTTACTGAAATCAGTACTAAAGTCTAAAATGTGTGTCTGAGTTTGCTTGGCTTCTCCTTTCCACTGTATAACAAACCCCAGGAGAACATGATCACTCAACCAATGATTCCAGGTCATCCCTGTTGGCTGGTGCTTCTACGTTCTACACCTGAAACTGTAGAGGCTCTGCATCTGTCTTCGGAAATTTCAGTTCTGAAACACTTAACACTTATAAACTAACCATGAAACAAGGTTCTATGGCTTCTGCTTCTCTCAATGAAAGCAGGTTGCTGACTTTTCATGTCATCTAAACTACCTGGCTCCAGCTACTTCCTCATTTTTAAGGGTTAGGGTGACCAAAACCCCTCACTTCTCTTCTTTGGCCTTGTCTTCACCTCACTGTACTCTCCCGGTTTGACAGAAATAGATCTGACACAGTCTTCAACAACGGGTTTGTGTCATCATGGTTTCCAAACAGTGAAAACAGAGCTGTTTAAACAACTGTTTGGACCTTTCCAGCTACTTACATTTGTCTTGGAATGTAGTGGATGTGCTCTTTCTACCACTCCAGGGATCAAAGTGTAAGTGGAAATACAGAACACACAAGCAAAGAAATACTGGGAGTTGTTTAAGGAATCTTCATCCAAGATTTATATAATGACAGGTATCTTTGCTCTGGAGGATTTCCAACAAACTCCCCTTCCTCAGCTGTACTTAGTGACATAAACTTGTTTATCTTAAGATTTCAAGTCAGAAGAGAAGCTCCTCTCTTTTTTAAATAAACCATCTTTGCTTCCTGTTGATCACTCTTGGCAACCAAATCTGCTTTCTGCAATTAGAGTTATATTCTAACATTAGCATGGTCCATCTGGGGCTTAGCCTAGCAGTTCCTGCCACTGCCTTGAGCAATAAGATTTCCTCATGAATGGGCCCAAACAGACAGGCCAAAATAAAGCTGCTTCAGGTCACTTTGGAGGTATGCTATTTAAATGACTCATGTGTCTTAAGAGACCAGAAGCTGTGCCAAAGCTGCACTCTAGACCTTAGGAATGGAGCGCTGCTTTGGCACAGCTTCCAGCCTCTTAGGACGCAATGCAGCATTTAAACAGCATACCTCCAAAGTGACCTGAAGCAGCTTTATTTTGGCCTGTTTGGGCCCAATGACATCTTCCAATAGTATGTTGTCCTGGCTATATATGTAGTTCTGCAGGAAAACATCTCAAGGACATATAAGACAAGTCCTCTCATTGAACATCCCTAAGTATTGAAAGTGTGTGTCCTGTGTGTGTGTCGAAATCCAAGCCTGTAACTGTATGCTTTTAGAACAGCAGATTTTTTTAGAGAGATGGTAAAACAATTAGCTTATGAATGACAAACCCGTATATTGGCTGTACTTGCTGACCATAGAAGATCACTCTTTTCCATTATGTGTCCGTACAAGAATGTGTCATGAAGACAGAAATGGGATAAACCAATACACACTACTCCAAACTCTTTGGATAAAGATTGGGGTATGTTACAAATGTGAAAAACGTTTTCAGAGGTATATGATTTCACATTCATCTTGCTTACTATCTAACCAGAGAAAGTACCATTCTTGTCAACCAGTGGAAATGCTACCTGAGCAATTCTATTATTTTGCAAAAGGCTTACCTGCAAAAGACAAGTGCCTTGGGGCCTGAGCAGAAGAGCAGGATAACATGGCCCCCCTCCCCTGCTTCTAACCCGGGTCAGTACCCAGGCTGTCATGGTGGTGGGCAGGTGTTTACACACACACACAGCCATGCCATGGACCTGCTGCCACCATGCACCCCATACCTGCCGTCACTGTCTCATCCATCCCAAATTGAAGTGGTGCGATAAGGTCCCAACACTCAAACAACTATGCCATACTGGATCCAAGCAGTGCAATCACGCAAGAGAAAAGAGGCCCGATAAGAAATGTTTTCAAAATGATATGTTCCAATTTTCTTTCACGATGCAATTGCCATGAGACATGAAGCTGGTCCTGAAAGTCCAAACACAGTATTTCAATGGTCTTAGCAATTCAGAAAAGCATTTCTCCTACTTGTTTCAAGATCTGGAAGGTTACCAGCAAGCAAGAATATCTATAAAAGTAAATGGGGTTGTTGTTTTTTTTGTTATGATAAGAACCAGGCTTCTTAATCAAAGCCAACTGTTTTTGTATCCCTGTTTTTACTGATATTTAGAAAAACCACTCAAGGTATCTTATTGACATTAATTTGGTACAGTAATGACTTTCAGGTCAGTCTGTGCTCTCATATAGCAGACATCAGGAATATATTCAGTATTATGCCTTTTTGCATCTGTCTTGTTGCTTTTTTAAAGAAATTGGCTATGACTTGAGATATTTCTCTCATACTAGCACTTAAACAATATCAGTGTTTCTAATTAAGACAGTTTTAAAACAAAAAAGAGCTGACCGCAAGTTACTAATTTGATTTTCATTCCAAAGCCATCCAAAAGTTACGATGTCATTTCTAATTGATCGCTGCAGCTTGGTCAGGCTTTGTGTTTAGTTTTCTTGTTAAAGAGTTCTTTGGAGGAATTAGTTAGAACATCAAAAGTACATGACTATTAGCCATGAGGAAGAAAGGGCAAAATCCAGAACAATGCACTCATGCATAATCATGAGGCAAGTTCTTGTTCATTTTTTCTTGATACAGACTAGGCACAGTCTTTTGTTGGCTTTCCCCTCATCCCCAAACAAGCTTCATTGTGATCAATGGTGAACTGATCCCTCCTGCTTATTTTAGTATCATATGCAGAAAGCATGTCTTCTTGATTTGCAAACTGTAGGTACTAGAATAAGTCCCATTCCCGCATATGGATACCTCCTGCATGGTAAAATTCAGGCATGTGTTGTTCCATGACACAGAACAAGATTTGGGAAACCACACACTCCAATGCTACACCAGTGATTCAGTAAACAAACATAACAAGATATCCTTTTATGGCTGAAAAACTTCCTTTGTGGAAAGGTCAGGAGATTGTGTATGAGATCTAGCCAATAAACAGATTAAAATGAGTAATTTCCTCAGTATCAGTGTTTAGTCATAGTAATATAAAATGTCGTTCTGAAGCACATTTATTTAACAGACTCAGCAACAGGGACTAATTCAAGCCAATGTTCAGCCCCTGGAACCTGCTCTTTTTGCCAGGGTTTAATTTACTACATTTCAAATGTGACAGAAGTGGCACGATTCAGTACAGGGCTGGAATCTGCAGCTCACACGAGGTGAGAAGAAAATTCTGCCCTGGTGAGCAAACATGTGGACACATGCATTTGTAGTCTTCCTCTCTGTGAGATAGAAGATGGGCAGAAAACCCAGTCATTTGTAACAAAGGGGCAGTACAGACCGCTGCAAAATGGCGGTCTGCAGATGCCCGTTTAAACTCCAGAGGGATGGCGCAGCCCCCAAACTGTGCACCACCCCTCCAGAGTAAAAAGAACCCAGTGATTTTGTAATCAAGTTTGAGCAGTAATGCTGGTCTGTAATTTCCCATCTTCATGTTATCTTACCCCTCTTTGGGTATTAATATTATCTTCACTGGTTTCCATGAACCTGATATACCGTCCCTTAAGACTACATTTAAAGTACAGTGGTACCCCGGGATACGAAATACCCACGTTACGAAATTTCCGGGATACGAAAAAATCCCATAGGAAATAATTGTTCCGGGTTACGAAGGTTTTTTCGGGTTACGAAAAAATTTTTGGTGCTTTTCGGCGCTATTTCACACGAAATCGCGGCTTTTCCCCATTAGCGCCTATGGGTTTTCGGCTTGCGAAGGCTTTTCGGGTTACGAAAGCGGCCGCGGAACGAATTAATTTCGTAACCCGAGGGAGCACTGTATATCTTAGTGGTGTTTTTGTCTCCTCTTCAGTTTTTTTATAGTAAGCAATGGGGAATCCATCAGGTCCTGCCATTTTGTCTGCTTTCAGTTTTTCGATGGCTGCGGCTATTTCTGTTAGTGTGAAATCTTCTTTTAGTTTTTTCCGTTGTTCTGTTAGTTTTCGCCATTTTTGGTTCGCTAAGAAGAGTGCTAGTTGAATCTCTGCTTGTTATCTTTATAGAATGTCAAATGAATTTATTTGACATTATATAATGTCAATTGTTGTTATCTTTATATAAATAAATAACATTGTTGTGTGGCTTCAGTTTTTCAGCTTGGCATGATTTGTTCGGAGGGGGTTTGCCCTTTTTCTTGGCCCAGCCTTCCTCTGAGGTTGAGAGAATGTCACTTGTGCAAGGTGGGTTTTCATAGTCAAACGGGGATTTAAACTGGCCTCCAGATTCATAGTCCATCAATCAAACTACTACACCACAATGGTTCACAAAACCCCCTGTGAACTCCAAATAACGTCTATATCCTTTGATGCATACTCACTCTTATATTTTGTGCTGTGGAACATTGACTTTATAAATATTCTAGACTTTATTTTAAACAAACATCTGCTGGCTTCATTTACTATTTATGTACAAAGATAATTTATGAGCTTTTATATAGATCTGAAAATGTGGAAAAATTTCACTTTTTGCAACCAAACCAAAATATTGCTTGGCCCAGCTATTTAAAGTTTCCTGGCTATTCTTCTGACCTAAACAATCTAAATCCTCTATCTGGAAGAATTCACTTTGAGAATACAAACACTACTTGTATTAAGAACCTCTGAAGCTGAAAGTTACCAATGAACAGGGCAAAGATATAAGTCACGTCAAATCCTATGTCTGGGAATAACATCATGAAGCAGCCAAATCTATACTCCAAGAGTTTCTAGCTCCGAGGGTTTCTGGATGAGACAGATTATCTAGATCAATTTCAAACTCGTTTCAGTCCTGGTTATAGGACAGAATTAACTTTTATCACCTTGGTCAATAATATGAGCTAAATAGGGTTTGTGGGAAGTTTTTAGGAGTTAAATACAACTTACAAAACATTTTATAGTAATTTTCTATAAGGTCATAACCACAAGTAAATGTCAATTCCCTTGTCCATATCCTTTCCCATTGGTCCTTATGAATAGTATTCCCTACATTCTGTGCCCATTGGACCATGCAATCATTAACCTGTTCTTCATCTATATTAATTCTTAACAACATTTTGTATAATTTAGATATTATGTGATTATCTCTGGAGTTAATTGTTTTTTAATTCTGTAAATTTTTGTTCAAAGCTATATTCCACCTCATCAGCTTTGAATCTCTGTCTTAGTTGATAGTAATTCAACCATAACAATTTAAATCCTTTTCTCTCTAATTCACTTACTTGTTTCATATTGCATCCGTTCTGGTCATTTTTCAACAAGTCTCCATATATTATCCAATCTCCCTTCTTGACTATTTCTCCCCTAAAAATGGCCTCCTGGGGTGAAAACCATCTTGGAATTTTAGGATTTAATCTCATCTATCTATCTATCTATCTATCTATCTATCTATCTATCTATCTATCTATCTATAGATAAGATTTTCTTATATAGTTTTATAGCCTAAATTTGCCCTAATTTTCCCATACCTAAGATATGAGTGCCATTCAAATTTTAGATCATGCCCCTCTAATTCTAACAGTTTTACATTATCTAATGTTATAAATTCTTTTAGCCATAATAAACATGATAAATCTTCAAAATAGATCTTCAGCATCGTAGTTCCACTTGCACTTGCATAGCAACAGCCTATGAAATTTTGGGATTTACAATGGAGGGGTATTGAGAATTCTCTGGTGAAGAGCTGAGAACTGCAAAAATATGATTCCATAAAATGCAGCCATGGTAATCAGAGTGGAAGCATAGTGCTACAACTGTATAGTAAAAGGACCCAGGTATGAAGCAGGTTAAACTCTCCTTCCCTCTTTATCCTCCAAAAGGCTGTGAAATCAGGCTGAGACTGACTGGCCCAAAGTCACTGAGTTTCAAGGATCACTGAAGACTTTAACTTGAGTCCTGTTCTTCAGTTACTACAACACACTATTTCTCCATATGCTCAGTTTCTTCCCATATTTTGTTGTGCAGTATATGAGCTTCCCAGAACTATCAGGTCAACTGCTCTGGGAACCTAATGCTGGATTGGCATGTTCTTCTTTTCACATTCCACTGATACATTATTGAGTGTCAGAGCAGTGAGTGATATACATGCACAACATGCTCATCAGCCTCTCATCATAATCAGAATTGTGAACAACAAATTTGTTGGTAAATGGCAAACACAACTGGAGCCAAAGTTTCCTTTTCAGAACTCAACTCAAGAACGTCTTGGCGTCAGTGCCACAGCGGATCGTGGTGTTTTCCTTTATTAATGACACATGCAAATCATACATGGAGCAATAATGAGAAGCAGTGCATTTGTATCTTTTTGTTGTTGTTGTTGTTGTCATAATTGCCATTATATTTTATGCCTTAAATTTTGAATAAATAGGATCCATGCTGTGAAGATTATTATGAGTAATCTCCATTCTTATACTTTTCCTTTCTTCTTTTGTAGCTGACATTTGTCTTCCAAACATTTTTCCCCATAGGCCTGACAAGGCACTATGTTCTACTTCTCATTAGCAAAAAATGTTATTAAATTGTTTGAAAAATGTAGGAACATCAAGTGACTAAATCCATTGCCCTTACATAGTAAACTATGAACATTATTTCCTACTTAGCATAAAATTTTGTAGCTTGGTTACTTCTGTATATAATAGGAACATCTGCATATCCCACAAATGTGTGCATTGCTGTGCTTGTGTAACATGCAATTTGAAATATGTGCATTTATAGTTCAAATGTTTGGCCCAAAATTGGCCTTGGTGAATGTTATTGTGCTAGATTCAATAGGCTAACCAAAGATATGGTCATCTAGAAATGATAAAGTGTCTATTCCTATTCCAGAGGTACCCACGATCTTACATATTTTGGTTCACTCAGTACTCAATACGCAGAAGCTTTTGCTGCAAAAGCCTTGATATGACCACATTCTTGATATGAGCAATGTGGCATACAGACCCTTTGTTTTTCAAGAAGCTTAGCACTGAATTCTACAAATGAAGGCAGATCTCATCTCTGTCTAGATCTCATCTCTGCACCTCGCTCTGCTGCATTCAAAAGCAAAGATACAGTCTAGACACAAGAATATATGACTTTGAATGCATGAACGTATGACTTTCATTACCAAAATGATGCATTAACCGTGGCTCATTCAGTCCTTAAAAGCTTCTGTTAAAATCTCCCTGATATTAATATGGCTCCCCTTTATATTTAAAAAAAAGATAATCTTGGAATTGTATTCCATGTAAACATTAACACTGGATCAAAATTTCTCCAACTTGGTTCTGTTGCTGAATATTGGATATATAAGCACTGCATTGTCTAATTGTCACGTCTCTGTTCAATTAACCAATCTTTCACTTGTAACAGCCTGGGTGAATATTACAATGTATTCTGCTAGATTCAATAAACATAAATATGATCATGTTCCAAAGACAGCCATGATCTGATATACCATATAAGACCTTGGCATTGTTGAGTCCTCAGTACATAGGAACGTCTCTTACAAAGTAAATGATATGATCCTGTGTGCCATATATTTGGGGAAGACCCTAGGTGTCCCATGTAAACAATGAGCTATCATCATAATCTCTCCAATATGGCAAACAGACAACGTGGCATACACTTTCCTATACTGAGGAAAGGTTGTGAACTTTACATCACTTGGTTCAGTGCACTTTTCTTTCAACTGGAATAGCCTAGTTGAATGTTGTTATGCTGAGCTGCTAGACTCAATAGGATGCAGCCATCTAGAAAGAAGAAAGTGTCTATTCCCATTCCAAAGGAGTGGATGATCCTGTGAGAGTATGTGGCTAGCCACTTTTTCCACAATTACTTGACTGTACTTTGAAACATATTTAAAACAGTTCTTTAGTAAAGGATAGCTAAGAGCAGTAAACTGATTTTGAACAATTTTAATAGTCTCTGGCAGCACGATCAAAGCTAATTCTCCCCATTACTTAAACCTCTTCTCAGATAATACATTACATCACTAGAAAGTGTCTTAGCTTTGGAAACAAACAAGGCCAAATTAATCCTTCTCATGAATCCCAAGCAAATTGGTACTCATTCCTTCAAGATGCCGAAATCTTTAAATGTTCATGACTTCAAGGTTTTTTTTAAATGCAATGAAAGGATGCACTTCCAGACAGATGACTTATAGAACTACCAATTCAAAGACGTTGTGCAGTTATTCTGTCATATTCATAGTCGATTTCTGTGATAAGACTGAAAGACAGAAGGAAAAACACCCAAGGGTTGGTTGCACTGAAAGAAAGCATCTATGCACATGCACAACTCATAAAATTCCATGTTTGAGGCAAAATTATTGCACAATTAAAACTTCATCTGGAAGCATCCAAGATCCTTAGAAACATTTTACATACCTGAGCAATCACAAATTGATCTGAAAAGAAGGGAAATATGGAAAGCCCGCAACTTTTGCATCCAATTATTCTGCAACTCCAAGCCATTGTAGTTCATGTGCAATGTGCTAGGCAAAAGGGAAAAATTAGGTGAGGCATTCCCAAGGAAACCAAGGTTCAAATATGTCCAAGGGGCCCAAAAATGTGGCATAAATGCCTCATGCTCTCTTAAGATGCCAGCCACAGATGGGGTTGGGTCCAGCTCTTTCAGCTTTTCAACTTCTCAACCCAGACAGCAAACAGCCCGCATTTGGAGTTGTGCAGTCATCTTATGACTGATGGATAAACATTTTTCCTAGCTCCTTTCTTCACACCACACATAATTTTGTACACCTCTAACCTGCCTTGCTCAGTTTTCCCCTAAGATGAGCTAAAAGCCTCATACCATCTCAGTTTTTGCATTGCTTCATCTCTTTCATCATTTTGGTTGTCTTTTCCAGCTCTGCAATATTCTTTTTGAGACTTGGTGACTAGAACTATACTCTTTCTGTAATTTCACCATTGTTTTCATGTAAAGACAAGTAGAGAGTAAATAGAGATAGAGACCATACTGCTTCTGCCAAACAGCTGCCGCATTTTCCCAAATCAGAACCTCCAAGTTTCTTGATTAGATTAGTGTGTTAAATTGATTAATTTTTTAATATTACTTGTATCACTTTATATCACTTTCTCTTAATCTTATTTTCTTGAACTTCAGTCTCAGTCTTAATTGAGTCATGTTCTGATGTAATAAAAAACAGAAAAGAAATAAGAAAAATTAAATGTGACTGTATTTTTGCTAACAATGATCATCAGCTTTTGATTATTGCATTGCAAATATCTCACACTTCCTTCAGTACAACTACTCAGATTTTGCCAAAAGGAGAAAACCGCATTTAACTATAATCTTATAAATCAGTCAGTTGAAATAAAATTAGTCAAGTAAAATGTCTTTAAACCAGGGACAGCCCTGACACAAGCAACACCCAGTTCTTCACTGTGACGTTTCATATGAACAATGGATTCTGATGGATGCCACACAGAAAGACAGTCTGTTGACACTGATGTCAGGGGAAATATGTGTTATTTGCTTATGTAGAGTATTTATCCCTTGCTCTTCAGCCATAAAGACTCTCTCTGTTTATGGAGTATGTTTCTATGTGTCTTGTCTCAGATTGCTGTAGAGAACATGATCAAAATGCTGGAGAGGAGAATAATTCCCAAAGGGAGGCTGATAAGATAAAAATCCATGAGGTCGCCATAAGACAATAGTCAACTTGAGGACACATACACACATGCAAAATGATTTCTGCACACAAATCAAACTGAAAAGTGCAAATTAATTAGGTATGTTCAGAACCCAGATACAGGGCAACAAGAGCTAATCCTAAATGGATTTGGGATTTGGGAAATGTCCATTTTTGTTGAAGGAAACCAGGCTTTTATGAGGCTATGCTTGGAAAATGCTATGCTTAGAAAAACTACAGAAGAGAAATTGCAAAAACTTCCATTTTAAAATCTTTAAACCTTTTTTTAAAATTATAAAGCCTGTTTAAAGAGTAATGACTGGTGCATTGAAAAGGAATGATTTATTAGACAAAGAGGATCAAATTTGCTAAGACGTGTATTTTGTCTCAGCATTGAGCTATGTAAAGGACAGTTGATACAGCTAAGAAGAGAGGAGGATTTCTTTTAAGGGGATGCACAATTTACAAAGGGGGAAAAATGCTGGCTTTAAACACTGTTTCAACACAGTTGAATAATGGTGATGGAATTTGATGCAAATTATAAGTAAATTGGAATGACATTGGCTTCTCAGACTGCTGGAAAGAAGATGGGTTGTGTAGCTTAATAAATCTTTCCTTCCCTTGGTTCTGTACTTCAATCATGTGTACTAAAGAGAGATGCTGAGACAGCGCTGTACAGAGAGAGCAGAAAAACTGCCAGAAGGGGCTCACTGGAGAAGACAGACATTTAATGTAGCTTGGGGCCAACCCAAGATATTTTGCAGCCTGAGCCAAAGTAGCAAATGGTGACCTTCCCCTTCTCCCAGGTCATGGTACCTATTAGCCAAAGCCAGCTGGGTTATTTTGGCACAAAAGGCAAAACATTCACAGGCCTCTTTATCCATCCCTGACAGTGAAATAGCAAATAAAATGACTAATAATCTGCTGCCCTTTTCAGGTCATTCAAAATCTGCTGCCCAGAGTGGTCACTTCACTGTTACATGGCTATGGGCTGGCTTTTCTCAGATTTTTGATAGCTGGATCATAGCCCCCCATACAAAAACAAGCCAAAAAAATGCTTTGGGTCACTTTGGAGGTATGCTGTTTAAATGATGCATGCGTCCCAAGAGTCTGGAAGCCATGCCAAAACCACACTCCAGTCCTAAGGACTGGAGCATGGCCTTGGTGCGGCTTCCAGCCTTTTAGGGCGCATGCATCATTTAAACAGCATACCTCCAATGTGACCCAAAGCAGATATATTTTGGCCTGTCTGTACGGGTCCATACTTGCCTGGGGATATAGCAATACGGGGATGGGAACAAATGACGGAACTGCCCCCAAATAAGAATTATACCCCAGTAATATTTTCCTTCAGTCCCCAAATTTGTAGCATTGTAGTAAATTAAAACTTCAATTGAGGGTTTAGAAATATACTCCAGGTATCCAAAGGAGAGGGCAGAGTAGAATCCTGCAAAGGCCCAACAATAACATTTCACCAACAAGAATTTATTATTATATGCCCTACTTTTTCAATATCCTTTTTGAATTGTGGTGCCCAGAACTGGACACAATATTCCAAGGTGAGGCCTGACCAAAGCAGAATAGAGTGGCACTATTACTTTCCTGGATCTAGACACTATACTTCTATTGATGCAGCCTGAAAGAAATATTCATCACTGATATTCAGCTGCCATCTAGTGGGATTCATGGAAACATATGCCTCTCTCTGTGTGTGGTTGAGAACTATCTTCATTAGACCAACTAATTAATGCTTAATGTCAATGTTAATGATGCCAAAGGGGGGGATCCCTAATGAACACAAATGTAATGCTTTAATATGTCAATTTAAGACCACAACAAATGTGTGTGAGATCTTTCAGATCTCCAGGGCTGGTGCCAAATTGGAGAATGAATGCAATTTGACATGGCTTTAACTATCATGGCTCCTCTTTACAACATTGAAATGTGTTTTCTTATGCTTTTAATGGAACTTTTAACACATTTTAATTTTTTCATCCAATATCTTTTCAGAGTACAGTTGGCGCCCCACATTTATGGCTTTGATTGTTTGCGATTTTCATTAATATGTCCACTCTAGGCATCTCTAAGGAGTTTATCACACGGGAGGAATTTCTCTTAATTTCAAATGAAAAGAAAGTGGGGCCAGAACGCATTTACGTGAAATCGCTAGGTCAGCGATGCAGCGATGGCGCCACTGGTCTCCTCCTGCGCAAGAATTTCTATACACACACACACATATACACAATATTACACACACAATTATGTATAGTGTTTTTTTTATTGGTGGTTTTCCTACATTCACAAGGGCCCTTCACTTCAACTCCGGTGAATGTGGAGGGACCACCATCTTTGGTTCTAGCTGCCCTAGGCCTCCTCCCAGAAGAAAAACAAATAAAATACAAAGTTGTCTATACGTTTGTGGACTTTCCTCAGACTTAAGCCCTTGCTGTCGTTGACTTCCACCAAGGGTTAAAACACACTGCAGAAATAATCCAGTTTCACACCACTTTAACTGCCCTGGATCAATGCTAGGGAATTCTGGGAACTGTAGTTTTGTGAGATATTTAACCTTCTCTGTCAGAGGTAGCTCTGTTGCCACAATAAACTACAATTCCCAGGATTCCCTAGCACTGAGCCAGGGCAGTTAAAGAGGTCTCAAACTGGATTGTTTCTTCAGTGTGTTTTAGCTCTTATGATCCAGAACACAGTGCCGGAGGTCGCGCCAAAGCCACACTCCATTTCTAAACACTGGAGTGCAGCTTTGGTGCAGCTTCCAGATTCTTAGGATGCATGCATCATTTAAACAGCATATCTCCAAAGAGACCCGAAGCAGCTTTATTTTGGCAGTCTGTAACAGGCCTTTGAGTCTTTTCTGTCAGAGAGAGCTCTGGTGCCACAATGAACTATAATTCCCAGGATTCCCTAGCACTGAGCCAGGATAGCTCAAGCGGTATCAGCCTGGATTATTCCTGCAGTGATGATGATGGTGGTGGTGGTGGTGATGATGATGATGATCCTGCCCTTTCCCCAAAACTGAGGTTCAGAATGGCTTCCAAGATTAAAACAGTGGGTTAAAAAACATAGAAAAATATTCCATTAAAACAAAATTAAATTATTAAAATATTAAACCAAAATGCATATAAAAATAAAATATATATTTAAAAGGTACAAGTATTTAAAATACATTTAAATACAGTGATTCCCCAAACTGTGTCCTTTAAGGGACTTTAGACTTCAACTCCCAGAATCCCAGACTATTGGCCAACATGGCTGAGGCTTCTGGGAAATGAAGTCCAAAATCTTTAATGGGCACAGTTTGGGGGGATCATCCAATCAGCAGCCTCTTCCTCCTTCCTTATCCCCACCTCCTTTCTCTGAGAGGACCTATGATTGCAGTACCTTGGGCTACATCTCGCTTTCGATTGGACCAGAGGGAGAGAGCTGCCCAATCAGATCAGGAAATGAGTTGATTGACAAGGCTCCGGGCCAATAAAATTGTTCTCTCATGCCAATGGTGCTTTTGGGGTAGCACGTTTTCTCCCTATTGCTGCCTCCAAGAGAAGATGGAAATATAGATAGAAGAAGGAAAGGTGGAAGATGGTCTGACTAAACTGAGCTTCTGCATTGACTCTATTGCCTGCTGGGGTAAATAAAGGTGCATTTGGGCTCTGCAAAGAGTGGGGACTTCAAGTCCTAGAAGCCTCTGCGAACCAATGGCAAAGGATTCTGGGATCTGTAGTCCAAAATCTAGTATAGAGGAGCCAGGGCCTGCAGGATCAAAAGTGCCTTTGTTTTATTCATTGTAACAATGGCTCCCCATTCCTTATTCCCCCTGAGCTTCATTGCATTCCTCCTAGAAACATAGGAAAGGGTAGGCCTCTCCAATGGCAGCCAGGTCCAGACATACACTGCAGGAATGATCCAGTTTAAGACCCCTTTAACTGCCCTGGCTCAGTGGTAGGGGATCCTGGGAATTGTAGTTTGCTATCTCTGACAGAGTAAGGCTCAATGCCTCACAAAAACGACATTTCCCAGAATTCCCCTAACATTGAGCCAGGGTCTCCAACTGGATCATTTCTGCATTGTGTTTTGGAACTAGGTTTGTTGTGGCCTCTCTTAGGCTGCATCCAGACTGGAGAAATAACCTGGTTTGGCACGGCTTTTAGCTCTTTCTGGCTCAAGGACTATGGAATTCTGGGAGTTTGAAGTTTGTTGTGGGGCCCAATTATGGCAGCCCTAGCCCCAAAGCATATCCTTGACATTCCCCTCCCTTCAGACATGCGATTATTGTTCAAATGTAGTATGAGGTATAGTAAAAGCTCGTAGAATACATGATTAAAACATAAAATATGCACAGCAACACAATATACAAATGTGCACATAGTGTACTTAGTCCATAAAATAGATATAAGTTGGACTGAACATGGAATATTTGCATTAAGTAAACTTTGGGGGGGGGGATTGAACATGTTGAATGTCTAATGAAAGAGCATCCGCATAGCAGGTGCCAGTCCTCTAAATGCCTTGCCAAGTGAACCTCTGGAGCCCTTGGCACAACTAGGAGAGTTTGGCCAAATGTCCTTAAAGACCAAATGAGTTTATAAGCAGGGAACCAGATCCTAGGTGTTTCTTAGTCTTGAATATATCTAACCATAGCCAAACCTTTGAGCATCGTGATGAAACTTCCTCCCCGACGTTAAATCTCTCCTCTCCCAATGTACTAAAACCTGCTGATACCATTAGCAAATAAACCAGATGTTTATTTATCTCTTGTTATTGTTGTTTTGTTTTAAACTGTTCAGGACAACACTCGCCTTTGTGATTTGTACTGCCATGACTAGCTTTGAAGATGGCTTTACTAAAGCTGCTCCTGCAGGATCCAAAGGATGAAGGCACACAGAGATGTCGACTAGGACCTGCTACTTTTTCAGCCCTGGGTGCAAAGCTGGGATCTCCAGTGAGGATAACCTTGCCTTCTGGTTGCTGTCTGTGTACTGCTTGGCCCAGGCATGATTTGGCTGATGGCTACTTACAGCTTGATCCAAAATGCAGAACTCAAGGCTTCAGAGAGGGCCAGCTACAAAACCTTACAGTGAGTGTTGATAAACTGAAGCTCCTGGAGTGTCATAGACTAAAAAGAGTTACAGTCAAAGCCATCTTTAAAAACCGCAAGCTCAAAAAATCCACTCCGGAAGCCATGCTGCAGGAAGTAGTCAAAGACCTGCTGAGAAATAACTATGTTGCACTTCATCACATTGTTACGTTTGGCCCGATTTTGGGCAATCCAGTGGCATGCGTTGAAATATTGTCTACAGAGCCTGATGCTACAGAGGGAGCTGGCTTGGTAACCCCCAAAACTAATGTAACCATTAAAGAGGCAGTCACACTAGACTGGTATAAGCATTTGATGGAGGACAGTGCAAAAATCCAGGTAGCAGGAATGGATGATGCCAGCAACTCCTTAAAAGAGATTATTGGTCTGACTTTGCGCTTTCCGAAAACCTTCCGGAAACTAGACCTTTCTGTCCCCAGAGGCATACTCCTGGTTGGACCTCCGGGTGTCGGTAAAACTCTTCTAGTAAAAGCAGTCACTAGAGAGATAGGGGCGTGCCTGCTTTGCATAAATGGTCCTGCAATCTATGGTTCAAGACCTGGTGAAAGTGAGGAAAACTTGCGGCGAGTATTTGAAGAAGCAAGAGATCTATCCATTGAAGGACCAACTGTTCTTTTTATCGATGAGATTGATTCCTTGTGCCCTAAACGTGGCAGTTCAAGTAACACCACTGAAAACCGCCTGGTAGCTCAGTTGTTAACTCTTATAGATGGCATTGGGGGAGAGAATGACATGGTGATCGTTGCAGCAACAAATAGGCTCGATGCCCTAGACCCTGCACTAAGGAGGCCGGGCAGAATTGACCGTGAGGTGATTATAAATTCTTTCTTAATGTATTACTTTTGATTGCTGCTTGGTGTTTCACTTTTCAGCAGTGAGATGTTGTGTTAAACACCTTAGAACATCTGCTATAAACTACAACACCTGGGATTCCTTAACATTGAGCTAGGGCAGTTAAAGCAGTCTCAAACTGGATTATTTCTGCAGTGTGTTTTGGACCTAAGTCCAGTGGTTTCTCTCCCCATGCAAGCAGGTGCCTGCAGGGAGCTCAAAAGCAGTGGGGAGGGGAGACAGTGAATTTCTTGATCCCCTTTCTATGTTGTTTAAGGTGGTAGTAGATATTTTGATTAGCCATCACATTGGGGCAGGGACCAAAAAGTTAGGAAATGTTACTTTTGGGGAACTACCCAGATTGCTCCAGCCAGAATAGTTCCAGAATAGGGATACTGTTCCATATACAGAAGGGCCTGGTTCAGTTCCTGGCAAAAGGAGCACAATGTCTCCACTCCTCACCTCCAGCTACATGCAGCCTCTAAGAATGATTTTATGCCCCTTCCAGATTCCCTGGACTACCATTTCTCTGACCAAAGATGGGAACACCCAGCAGAGGCCATTCACCTTTGAAACATGTGGCAGGGGCCCATTGCAGTTTTTCACAATAAAACAGCAAATTAAAATGAATAAATACCTGATATCCAAACTTCCAGATGTTTAAGAAGACACTCACTGGTTTTCATTGTTCTGATGTTGTCTTAGGTTATCATTGGTACCCCAACCCTTAAACAAAGGAAGTCCATTCTGCAGCTAATTACTGCAAACATGCCTGTGTCAAAGGATGTGAATTTGCTTGAACTGGCGGAAATAACCACTGGTTATGTTGGAGCTGACCTGATGGCACTCTGCAGAGGGGCTGCGATGGAGGCTGTGTTTCAAGACTACGCAGTAAGAATCCACTTCAAAGTACCAAATCTGAATGTCTTTATTTTAACACCAAGATTGTGATAACTTTGGAGATCAGTGCTCAGCAATGTTATTGTACATGGTGCTGTTGTGGAAAACTAGACATGAGCTGCTGTGCCTGTACAACATACCAACTTTGTGGGTTTGTGTTAGTCAGACTGGCCATCCCCGAACACTACAGATGTGATTGATCATCTGTGACCACACTAATGTGATGGATTTCAACCTTTATAAATGCTGAACTTTTCAGCATAATATAGTCAGCCCTTGGTATCCGTGGATCACAAAATCTGTGGATGCTCAAGTCCTATTAAATACAGTAGCATAGTAAAATGGTACCCTGTATATAAAATGGCAAAAATCAAGGTGTGCTGTTTGGAATTTATACATCTTTCTATGTTTTCAAACTCCTTGGATAAAAAAATCCATGGACTGTATTTATATCAAGGTGGACAAAGTACAGCCATCCAGATGTTGTTGGCTTGTAACTCCTGACATTTTTCACTGGCTAGGAGTGATCGGAGTTGTAGTCTGACAACATCTGGAAGGCAACACGTTCTCCAAACCTGATCAAGTACACATGTGAAGCAGAAAGTAAGAATATCCCGAGGACCCAGATACATGGTTCACTCTCAGAGTTGCTCACAACTTAGTCATTTCAGTTTTGGCACTAAAAGTAAGCACAACTTTTCAATTTTCGATATACGTTTCCTCAGGATTCAGTTCGTATGTCTGACTTCTATGAGGCTTTGAAGAAGATTCAACCATCCTCTTTTCGAAGTGGAATTGGGCTGATGGACTTCAAACCCGTCACCTGGGATCAGATTGGTGGCCTTGAAGATGTGAAATTAAAATTAAAACAGGTAGAATTTTGGAGCTGGGTTTTAAAGAGAAAACATCCTAAATCTGCAATTATTATTCTGATTCCTTATTAGAACAGATCAGTTATGCTTTGTATCTCAAGTTGGGGAAATTATTTATTTCAACAAAACTGGAATAATAACCCAGGATCTGAAACCACAGTTTGATCCTGGTTTATTTTGACTAACTAGATAAACCACCATTGTAAATAAAGATTATTGTGGTTAGTTTTAAAGTGAAAATGGAGTAATCACGAATATCTGTAAATGGCTGTGCCCTCAAAGTTTTTTCTTCTTCCTTTTTTTGTATTTACAGAGCATTGAATGGCCTATCAAATTTCCCGAAGCTTTTGTTAGGATGGGACTGCCCCGTCCAAAGGGTATCCTATTGTATGGACCATCAGGTTGTGCCAAAACTACACTTGTGAAAGCAGCAGCCACAAGCTGCCACTGTTCCTTTCTGTCTATGAGTGGTGCAGACCTTTTCTCACCTTATGTTGGAGATTCAGAGAAGATTTTGTCTCAGGTTTGGTTTAATCTTGATAATCCATAACCACTAGGTAGAAAGAGACACATTATGCAATGTGCCAATTCACACTTGTCTCATTTGACCAATTCTGGTTTCTTACTTTGATTTGTTGACCGCGATTAAACCATAATTGCTATTCGTTTGTAAGGGGTAAATATTGTTTAACAAACTTAATGTTTTCAATTGCATCATACAAAAGGGGGGGAAAGAGAGAACATACATACAGAAAATGTAGTCTAATTATTCATGGTTTATTAGGTCAAATGTCATTTCATTGGAACCAGCAGAGACCATTTGCACATAATCATAAACTAGGGTTTTTGGCTTTGACTAGATGTTATCAATTGGCACAAAGTAAAAGTGAATGAGTTGCATGCTCAAAGGGACTATTATGTATGAATGCAATCTGTGTCCATCTAATCACACCTGTACTTTCATTTTTAAAAGCTATGGCTGTCTGTCTATATCATAACATTAATCAAGACATGAATTTGATGCTAATTCATTTTATTAAAGCATTTTCGAAGTCCTTTGTGGAGTGGCAGAGCTAATCTTTCATTCATATAAAATGTGGCCTCCATAAGTGCAAATAGTAGTTTCCCTCTGAGTTTAGAAAATTATGTTTACTCAAAATGTATACAAGTACCTTTATTTCTTCTTGTTTTTGCATTTGATGTGGATGGATTTGTTCTCTTCATTTCTCTCTCTCTCTTTCTCTGTTTCAAGGTATTTCGTCAAGCAAGAGCAAATACACCAGCAATAGTATTCCTAGATGAAATTGAAGCTATATTGGGATCCCGATCAGTTGGTAAAACTGGTCACGGTGTCCAGGAGAGAGTTCTTTCTGTCCTTCTCAATGAAATGGATGGTGTTGGCTTGAGGTTAACTGAGAGAAGAGGATATAAAGCAGAGTTCGAAAGTGACAGTCAGGAACAGATTAAAAATGGAGAGTTGGAATGTGACAGTCCTACACAAATTAAAAAAGAAAAAGAGGTAGCTATTCCTATGATAAGGTAGATGTACTTGTCTTTAATAATATGTTTTTTGTCTCTAGAGGCTGCTGTCTTGCTTTGCATACTAATAAGTTATGGTCATTAATCAGATTATTAATGATGATCTCAGTACTGGGTTTTATTTCTGATGAATCGCAGATACAGACATGTTTTCCTTTTCTATAGTTATACCTGTTTGAAAAACAATAAAGATTTTTCTTAGAATTCTTAGTTAACTTGATGTGAAAATAATAAATAATAATGTTTTATTTCTTTCCTACTTTGCCTCAAGGAAGGGCATGACAAAATACAAAACACAATTAAAAGATAGAGTATGAAATGATCCCATGATTATTTAATATTTAACTGTTTCTTTCTTTAAACTTATTAGCTGGAATTTCAGGAGGTCTTTAACAAAGACGTCATAGTTGTTGCTGCAACAAACAGACCAGACATGTTGGATGATGCCTTGTTGCGTCCTGGACGGTTAGACAAGATCATCTATGTTCCACCACCTGATGACAAGGTATAGAATAAATTCATAGATGAACTTTAAACCAAAGAAATCTGTAATTTAAACTTTTGGCTTATAGCAATAAAGAGTATACTATGATAGTTGAGACCTTACAGTTCAAACACAGTTATAACAAGAAAAATTAAGATCTCCAATAATGTGTCAAGCTTCCTGTCATACAAGAAAATCTAACGTAGATTAGCTACTTGCCTGTTTTTTATTTCCCATCTTCTCAGCTTAATTGTTTCATTTTCATCTCAGTAGTACAACAGCCTTTTCAGGCAGAGCATTGCCATAACAATGATGTGCCAACAGTTTGTGAATTATCAATCCCAATTAGCACAACTGTGGTTTTCAAATACTCATTCTGAAGACTTTTACAAACCATAGTTTGCAGAGTAAGATAGCCTGAGACATAATTTAAAACCATATTTTACAAACTATGGATTGTCATGTGAGTGCAGCCAATGGCCATATTCACACATACTGTAATGATAACCCATGTTTTATCTGCATAAACTGGAACAACTGAAACAAAGCTCTCTCTTTCTCCCATGTGGCTGGAAAGACTTCAGTAGTGTTTAGTTTCATTGAATTCTGCTTTTATTATTGTATTGTAAACTAGATATGATGATTTATGATAAATTCCAGTTAGTTTAAAAAAACTATGTTAAAAGTATGGATGATTTTACAGGCCTTAGAGCTGTAAAGGACACACAAATCACCTGGTTATCTTTCTTTTGTATTTTGCAAACAGGGAAGGCTTTCTGTTTTGAAAATATGTACAGAAAAAATCCCAGTAGACTCCAATGTGTCCCTGGAAGATATAGCAGCTCAAACTAATCTCTTCTCTGGAGCTGATCTTGAAAATCTTTGTAAGGAGGTGAGTTATTTTTTGTTTTGTTTTTAATCCAAGAGTAAGGAAACAAGAGGTTAAGTATTCTAACTTTTCTGATTAAAGAGAAAAGTGGCAAGTTTTAGAGCCAAATGTAAGCCAGAGAGAAACAGTCTCAGTTTTAAAAGAAATACTTATTTACAAGGATACGAAGAAATGCAGAATTGAAGATCATTAAATAACTGTATAATGTGAACTGTATAATGGGAATTTTTAAACTTCATTAATAGTGTTCCTTTTCCTCTATTCTCTCCCCTTTTCATTTCTCAGGCTGCTTTATTAGCATTGCAAGAGAATAATGTTGAAGCAACAGTCGTGAAACATAGCCATTTTGAAAAATCATTGGAAACTGTAAAACCATCATTAACTCTGAGAGACAAAGAATTTTATGAAAAGATATTTAAAAACCGAGAATGAATTTTGTAAAGCAAGAAGGGAGAAAAATTAATTCAGATTGACTTAACCAGAGTCCCACAACGGATTCAAAAAGTCTACAGAGAGGAAGCAAGATGTGATATATATTTATTTATTTTATCGATGCCCATATCACCTCTCTAGAATTGTTCAAGGAAGCTAATATCTATCACAGCAGTTTTAGAAGGACTGCATGGTTTTATACCCAACAGACATAGAGATAATGTAAGACCAATCATTAATACAATAGACTACCTGAATTCCCATAATGAAATTAAGGAAACTCTAATATTTCTTGTTGCGAAAAGATATTCAACAATTTAAATTAAACTTATGCGGGAGATAAATTTTGGGGAGAATTATCCTAATTGAATCCATGCAATCTATTCCAATCAAAAAGGCAAAGTGGTTATAAATGGGACAGGCTTCCTTTAAGATTCAAATTTTAAAAAGGTATTAGACAGTGTTGTTCGCTTTCACCATTATTGTTCACTTTGGTTCTGGAAATTTTAAATTCAGATACCAGGAATGATAAAGAATTTAGGAGAATAAAGATTCAAAAATGATTAGCTGAGCAAAATAATTGGGTCATAGTATTTGAATAGGCCAGTGGGAAGGAATTTGGATAAAAGGTTCAAGATGCATGGACTCATAGAATCTTAAGGAAAACTTGTACAAAATGGTGTACAAACAGTATATCACTCTGCAGAAATTGGCCAAAATGTATAAGGGAAACAGTGACATGTGCTGGAAATGTAGAGACCAAGTTGGCTGTTTTTCCCATATGCGGTGGAGTTGTAAGAGGGTTAGGAAATGTTGGGTTAAAGTTAGTAAGAGAGAGTGTGACTTGCCCAAGGTTACCCAGTGGGTTTCCATGGCCGAGCAGAGATTCCAACTCTAGTCTCCCAGTGTCCAACATTCAAACCACTTCTCCATGCTGCCTCCTACCTTTCTGAATCGGCTTTGGCAAAAGCAAACTGCTGCAGCCTCTCCTAGCTTGTATGCTCTTCATCAAAAACGTCACCATCTTAATCTTGGAAAACAATCTAAAAAGAAGTAATGGAAAGTTAATGAAAAAATTAGAAGGAGTTTTGTAACAGCGTTATAACAGAACTTTATGTTTCTTTGTATGCCTGTATGTTTGTTTTTTAAAATTTGTTTAATAAAAATAATAATAATAGTGTTACCATCCTGTCCATCCTCTGACCTTGCTAGGCCACATGTGTCCTGGTTTTCTTCTGGGAAATGTTTGAGGGCATGCTATGGATCCTATACTGAACCACTATGACTGTTAAAAGCATTACCTGGTTTCTTGTCTGAAATCACTACTAGATTATGAGGTACAGAATGAAGATGAAAAGTAGTTCTAAAAGTACTCCTGGTACAAGCCTTTTGAGCCTATACATACACTGTGGCATACATTATTTTCTGTTGTTTTAACTGGTTTTAGGTTTTCTTAAGTGATAAACAGTTTACTATCCTTTTAGTCTTCTAAAAGTTATTGACAGTATTTTAAATTGTTGCAGCCTGAGTTTTTTGCATTATTTGGTCTTTGGATATAGATCAAAATATAAATATATTTTTTAAAGTAATATCTAATTAAAGATATTGTTGTGTGCCTTCGTTTCTGACTTGTGGTGACTCTTATGGGTTTCCAGGTCACCCAGTGGCAATAGCATTTACATTTTTATACCATATAATAGTGAACTCAGCACTCGCTAAGTGGTTTACAATCTGTAAGCCAATTGCACCCAATAAACTCCATACTCATTTTACTGACCTACAAAAGGATGGAAGGCTGAGTCAACCTTGGAGCCCTTGTATCGAACTCACATCCTTGTGGATGCAGTGCCGGCATTTAACCACTGTGACACCAGGATTTCCATGGCTGAGCGGAGAATCAAACCTTGATCTCTAGTTTTTAGTTCAATGCTCAACACACTACACTATGCTGGCTTTCTATAAAAATACTGCAACACTAATATTAATTATTATATCCCTTTGGGAACCACACGCAAACTTCCTATGCACTGGATACTTCCACTGATTAAAAGCAAGGACAGCTCATTCTTCAAGTGGTCTCTGTGAATTTAGACTTCTAAAGAGTTTAGGTAGTGGCACCACTCATCTCTGCCAACCCTATATAAGGGACGTCCTCTGATACCCACCAGTTTCATGGGGCACCAGTGGAGTCATCTGTGTGAACAAGGAGGACACGATGAAGGGAGGATGGGTAAGGTTGTGCAAGTTCACAGATGGCTATGCAAAGAACTACAGTTACACGTATGCAACCTGCCCTCCTTCGTGGTCTCTGTGACTTGCACAGCTAGGAGATCAGTAAGCTACAAAAAGTAGGAGGTAGGAATGTTAGTGCAAACAAATTCATTGAAAGACACATATATAGTTGACATGTATGTAACTCACAACCCCCTACTCTAATATGTCATGCAACACAGATTCAAATGAAGAGTGAATCCCTGAAACAGTAAAACAAAGTACCGAAATAAGTGGATTCATAGACGGAGATAGCATCCAACAGTAAAGAAATATGACTAGATTCAAAGGTATTCAGCCATACAGTACAGAGATGCCGGCAAGGGATATTGCAAGACCTCACAAAGGAGGGGGGGATTCAAACAACGACAAAAAGCCCTTTGCTTTTTTGAGGACAAAAAAGCCCCACTCTGAAGGTAACAGCTGAAGTTTAACAGTCACTTTACTTACTGTATATACTCATGTATAAGTCTAGAAATTTAGGTCACAAAATGGACCCCAAAAACCTGAGTCGACTTATCCACAGGTCAACGTAAGTAGTGTATCTTAACTCTTAGTTAAAAGAAGGAACCATCCCCTGGTGAAAAGCAGGAGTATAATATGTGAAGCACCGACCCCCTCTACTCTCTCATCCATCCACCCTTAAGAGTAAGCACAAACAGTTATGTTTGCTGGACTTTTGTAAGTTCTCTGGCATTGTCAAGTCGAAGGCTTTCATGGCCGGCATCCATAGTTTTTTGTGGGTTTTTCGGGCTATGTGGCCATGTTCTAGAAGAGTTTATTCCTGATGTTTTGCCAGCATCCGTGCCTAGCATCTTCAGATTCTTTGACATTGTTTTGCTTTGCTTCGTCCTTTTGATCCTTTGCTATATGCCCCTAAAGTTTACCCTCGACCTATCCATGGGTCATAGCAAAATCCTTATTTTTGGCCCTGGAACCTGAAGTATCATCTTAAAGCTATTATAGCAGGTCAGGGGGATAGGCTTGCTGGAATATACCAGGAATTAGAGAGAGAGAAAAAGGATAATATAAAAATATTGATAAAAAAGATTTTTAAAAGCCCTTGGTATCTGGGGGATATATCTCCCCCCCCCTCCGCAGATACCAAAATCCACGGATGCTCAAGCCCAATGGGTGATGAGTGCATGCGGCCACGCTGCCATTAGGGATAGCCCCTGTTGTCCTGTGGCAAAGTGTGTACATAGCTGCTCTGAGAGCAATTAGGGCTGAAGGGCGGGGTATAAATAACGTAAATAAATAAATAAATAAATAGCCACACCACCATTGAGATAATGGAACTTAATGGTAGTGCAGCCGCATGACTGCACCACCGTGTGAAATTGGGGGCTGACCCTAATGGCAGTGCAGCCACATGTACATGCCACCATTGGGAACAATGCAAGCTTGCAGTCCGCTGATGATCTGCAAAAGGCAAGCCAGCAGATACCGAGGGCCAACTATATACAGTCAGCCCTGCTTATCCATAGATTTTTTATCCATGGATTCAAGCATCCACGGCTTGAAAATGTTCAATAAATTCCAAATATCTAACATTGATTTTCCATTTTATATACGTACAGGATTCCATTTTGCTATGCCATTATATTTAATGGGACTTGAGCATCCATGGATTTTATTATCCATGGGGGATCCTGGAACCAAACCCCAGTGTACAACAAGGGTCTCCTGTATATAAAATACCAATAATAAGTAATTAAATACCAACAAAATTCTATAGTAAATTAAACATATGAAAACTAAGAGATGTGTAATTCTTATTTTTCTAAGCAACTGACTGTGACACTTTGACTCCCCTGAATAATAATAATAATAATAGTTATTGTTATTATTATTTTCTTATATCCCACCTTTCTCCCAACATAGGGACTCAAATACAATTTAAAAACAAGACAAAATTAAAATATTATATATATATTTGAACGTTTTCTCCACTTGTTTCACAGGTTTTCTCCTGTATTTCTCAGTGTTCACTCCAGAGGTCTAATTTGACATAAAGCGCTCCGCTGCTGTGGAAAATTCTAGAAGGAAAAGAAACAAGGGAGAGAGAGCATCCATCTTGTACCTAGTTTCCACAACTAAAAGGTAATAGTGAAGCACATGTGGAGAAGAAGAGAGGAACGACAATAAATGTATTTGTTTGTTTGTTTCAGGGGTTTATATCCTGCCTTTCTCCCACAAATGGGATTCATAAAGGGTACGAAAGGCAGCTCGGCACGGTCTACTAAAAGGTGCGAACACACTGAAGAAATGATCCAGTTTGAGACCGCTTTAACAGCCCTGCCTCAATACTAGAGATCCATATTCAAAGGCCTGGCGTTTCTAACGGAAGAAGAATTCAAGAACCTGAAGGAATAGGCAAAATCTGTTTATCTCAGGCTTCTCTGGGCCTAGAGGCCTGACTTGTAGTAACTGACATCCGGACTGGATTATGCCTTATGCCCAACACCAAACATCTTTCAACCGATGGGCTCTTTTTTATTATTATTATTATTATTGATTAAAAAATCTTTCACATTAAAACATATATGACAATACACAATCCTACATTCAGCGCCAACATCCTTCAAACAATTTGCACATTTCATCCAAACGTTTCTGTATCACAAAATAAATAAAACAACTTCCTAGTATCTAGCTCTTGAAATTTTTTTGCTGTTATTTAACTAGAGTTGCCATCATTCTCTACTAAAAACCGGGATAAAACGTAGGACAAAATTTAGACCAAAATATAGGACAATTGGAGGATAGCTTACTTGCTAATTAGCTTACTTGCTGTTCACCGCTATGATCTTAGGAATAGCGGTATATAAATAAAACAAATTATTATTATTATTATTATTATTATTATTAAAAGTTAGCCCAAAATGTAGGACATTTAAGGTCCTCCATTTTTCTTAAATGCCCTACATTTTGGGCTAAATTTTATCCTACAATTGTCCTATATTATGGTCTAAATTTTGTCCTACATTTTGTCCTGGTTTTTAGTAGAGAATTATGGCAACCCTATATTTCACTGACTTTTTATTCTCTCTATATATTTACATATCTTCTTACAAGCATGTGTACATAATTCTCATTGTATTTTTGCATCGTTCGTATTTCAGTTGTTTTATTTCTTATTTCCTGATAAATGTCATTTTCTTACTCTTACACATTTCTTATATCTTTTATTCTTTTCTTACTTTTCTCTTAAATACTTAACTTCAACCTCCTAGACTGTACTACTTTTATGACCAATATTGACCATTCATCATTAAATCTTTGTACTGATGTATCTCTGATTAAACATTTCAGTTAATCCATTTCAACATAATCTAATAATAATCTAATAATTTCCAATGCCACTCTTTTATTAAGGGTGACCTTTGCTTCTTCCAACTCTTGGTATAAACCACCTTTGCTGCTTTCAACATGTAAAAGAGGATTTTCCCATATTTTCTTTCTGATTCTTTATTCATTTTTCCTAAAAGATACATTTTGGGTCCTTTTTTAAATTCCATTTTTAATATCTTCTGTATTTCCACATGGATTTGGGACCAGAAATTCTTTGCCATCTTATATAACCACTACATGTGGGGGGGAAATAACCCTTTTCTTTTCTACATTTCCAGCATGTGTTGTTATTTTTCTTCTTCATCTCAGAAAGTCTGTCACAATTTAATGTATATTTTAATTTCTTTTCCCATATTTCCTCCCAATCTTCCAACTGGATTGGGCTACCTAAATCCTGGGCACAATGGACCATACATTCTTTAATCTGTTCATCCTCCATTTACCAAGATACAAAACCTTACATATTTTTGACACAAGATGATCTGTTTGTTTTAATAAGACTTTCTCCACCTCTGTTTTTTAAACTGTTAGTCCAAGTAATTTTTGTCCCTATTATATCTTTCTTTTATATCTATTATATCTTTCAAACATGTAAATTGTGCATTTTGGTGGGTCCCATCAAGGTATCGCTGTTTGGTGTTCAACATGTCCTCCATAGCCAGGAATGCCAATGGAGGGTGATGGGTCCAAGATTAAGCCCCTTTCCTAAGAAGTCCTGTCCATTCCCAACTAGCTAATTAATAGTGTCAGACTTTCCCATCCCTCCCTGCAGTCATTCAATCCCCATTCCCTTGATGCTGCCTTCCTTTAGCAGTGTAAGGATGGTTGATTTTCCCCCAGCAGGGGGCGCCCTAGGTTTGCAGGTGGCAGCAGGATCCCTTCATTTCTTGCAGGTTCCTGGGGTGGTTTCAGCCCTTGTCTGAACTGCATGACTTGAGCCACCTCCAGCCCTGGGGCGTTAGGGACATATATAAAGGGAAAACTGCCTCCCACTGAACTCCAATGCAGATCCAGGCAGCCAGGTTGTCTTTTCTTTATATGATTGAATTCTGGGAGGGAAAGGAGGGAGGTTGGCTGAATGCAGGTCTGCTGGGGGTGGAAGGGGAGTCCCATCATCCTCAGTGGTACCTAAAAGGATAACCCTGACACTTGGATTTCCTCCCAGGTCTGCACCTGCTGGCTGCCATGGGCAAAATGGGGGTCTTCCAAATCATGATGAAGAAGAAAGAAGTAAGTACTGATTTTTTAAAAAATTAATTTAATTACATTTTCTTTCTCTGAGACTAACAAAGAAACAAGTTGGCAGCATAAGCTCATGCTGCCAACTTCTTTCTTTAAGCCAGTCTCAGAGGTGCTACAATGATTCTACAGACTCACACAGCTATATCTTTGAATTTTCCTTCTTCGATGACACTGATGTCAATAGTTCCAAACTGGGTTAGCATCCCATCCTCTGCAGAGACTGTGGTTCAAACACACATTGCAGAAAATATCCAGTGTGAGACCACTTGAGCTGCCCTAGCTCAGGGGTTGGCAATCCTGGGAATTGTAGTTTGTTGTGGCACCAGAGCTCTCTCTGACAGAGAAGGCTCAATGTCTCACAAAACTACGCTCCCCAAAATTCCTTAGCATTGAGCCAGGGCAGTTAAAGTGATTTCAAACTAGATTATTTCTGCTATGTGTTTTGGACCTGTGTTAGCATCCCATCCTCTGCAGAGACTCTGTCCTCCTCCTGCAGGGTGGGATGGAGATGCTGGCAGAATACTTTTAGGAAGGAATAGCTCCATCTGGCATCTGGATCATTCAAACAATTATGTAGACAAGGGATATAACATATATATAATGTATTTTTAATCTTTTATTTACGCATCTTCTGGACCTAGCACCCATCTTGCTTGTGTCTTCCAGCTTATTCCTCTGGTTGCCTTTGTCACTTTTGCTGGAGCGGGAGCCACTTTCGCTACCCTGAATGCCATGAGAAAAAGTGATGTCATGTAAGCAAACCCCTCAAATATTATTCCTCTGAAATCAACCGCAAGCTTGGTTGTTTGATTTATAGGTGAGAGTTGGGGGAACTGTTTGAGGACAGGATTTTTTTCCCTGTGAGATCAGGCATATAGGACTAGGATGAATTGGATATCATGGAGTTTAAATCAGTTTGGTGTGGCAATGAAAAGGTTCCCAATTAATCTTGCTCATTGCCCCCAATGGGAATGAAATCTAAGTGTGTTCCAATATCTCTTTGAATAAAGATCGAAAGTGGTGTTAGGGAAATTTTTGAAGACATAAGGTTGTTTTTTCTGTGGGATCAGGCATATAAAATTAGAATTATTCATTTGGCAACATGGAATTAAGTCAGTCTAGTTTGGAAATGAAAGGTCTTGCCCATTTCCAAACAGGACTCCAATGTGATTATGTTTACAATTCTCTTTGAATAAAGGTTTAAAGGACTCTTTTGCAATTTTGAGGTGTGCTTTAGAAATTTAAATCACTTTCTTTTTCAAACTATATTTCTGTGGTTTAGTTATTATGTTCCAGTGAAAAAGAGGGGCAAAAACAAAGAGCTGTTCTTCTGGGTGATCTGTGAAGGAAGAAAACAAAATCCACTAATAACATCTTTAAGGACATTTTTGGTTGGCCCTAATAAAGAAATTACCCAGGTGCAGGTTTTGAATCTAGCTAAAGTTAAGCATTTTAAAAATCCCATTACTTTTGGAGGAAGAGTTGATCACATGCTGAAATGTCTCACAATGAAATCAGTGGGACTTATAAACACTTAAGATTTGCTGGATTGTGCTTACAGTATTTCACTGATACTTAATGCACATAAATAAAAGAAATGTAAAGGAAAATGTTACAGCATCTGAGCTCTATTTTCATCTTCTTTCCCAATACCATCTTTCAAGCATTTTATTCCTGTACCAACATTAAACCTTTTCCAGTGCTAAATTATTGCAGCTTTTTGTTCAGAGGGCAGTAAATAAGTGCTATATTTTAAGTTTGTTATGTATATTGGTAAATAATCTATATGTTCATGAAACTAAGCTTAATTTAGATAACCGAGGCTTACTTCTAAGTAGATATATTTTGGATTTGGTTCTAAGGTCTACTGTTTTGTAAAACAGAAATGGATGCTGCTGCTTTGACTGACCTGCTCTTTAGCTAGTACCTGTATGTCTTCTTTGTTTTTCATATTAAATAAAACATTTAACCCTCAGCTTTAACAAGACTGGCAACCCAGAACCATGGGAACATGTGAATCCTAGCCAACCCCAGAAGGTAATAAACTTACTTACCCAACAAGGAAATTGCTATAGGCTTGTACTGTAGATATTCCCTGGAATTAATAATATTTCTGAATATTAGCTGTTATTAAATTCTGTTAAGTGATTTAATTCTGTTATATAATTATTTTTAACTTTTATAAGCTAATGTTTTAGCTTAATCTTTTAAAATTGTTGTTTTAATTAATGGTTGTTTTTCCCCAATTATTATTGCCTTGAATCCCATCTTGGGAGAAAGGTGGGATATAAATTCAATCAATCAATCTGAAATGTCCATACCAGAGTCAATCCCCTATGAACTGTGATTTTTTTTTTAATTAAAGGAGTAACAAAGCATAATATCCTTATTTTGAACACTGTTGGTGTAATAGCTCTCATTTAATAATAGAATAATAAGCCTAGCAAATGTCTGCAGTAAATTCTCAAGAGAGCTACCAGAAATTCAGACACATTATATTCAAGTCGGCTAAAAGCATTTTCTGTGCTTTTATTATCACTTCTTTTATTGTTAAACTGTTTTCTATAGCAATATATATTTTTGTAAATTTGTAATTAAATAAGAATTGTAATATATTTTAAAATGTAGGATTTTGTTCTCCATTCAAAAATGTTTACATCCATCTGCCCAGTCTTCAAAAGATAGGCCACAATCCAGCAGAAAATGAAGTACTTCTTATATGTTTAGCTCCTTCTCATTAGAAACTTTGGCTCCATGGTTATTAGAGGTTTTTACATAATACAGATCTTTTATATATCCTCCTATGTGATGATAATCATAAATGTACAAAGTAGCTCATATTTAAGGTGAAATTGCCACTAGAAAATAAGCTGATTTTAAATATACTTTTCTTTGTCTTTTTGTCTCAAAATGTCTGGTAGCTGTTGACAATTAACCAGGAATGGAAGCCCATTGAAGAGCTGGAGAAAGTCAAAAAGATGATGAAGTGATGAGTGCCAACCTCTTCACATGATGCTCTATGAATCTAGTGGAATCACTTCTGCACAAACTAGATGATCGAAACCAGTGTGCGGAAATGCTTCTGCTACATTTTTAGGGTCTCCCACCAATTTTTTGGACTCTGGATGAAGACGTTACTGTTTGTTTTTTGGAAGTTGCACTCTCTACATCCCCACAGTCCAAAATGTAAAAGGCTGGCTTGCATTTGCAAGAGCCATGCTTAATTTGAAGAAAAGTGTTCAGTGTTCTACATTCTAGCAGTATATAATGGCCTTTATCCATTTATTCATTTGTTAGCCTTGTGGCCTTTATTCTTTAAAAGAATTAAACTGTTTTTGTCTCAAATAATACTATAGTTTTATGTGTACAATACTTGATATCTAAACTTAAAGTTGTTGGACCAGTGAACAGATTTTTCCTTCTGTTCGACATGGGGAGGAACTGAATATTGAATATATTGGTTTCAGTTTTCACTCATCTTTCTCTCTATTAATTGGGAAACCCTGGAGGTAAGCTGGCTTTTCCCCTCTGTCTGCTCAGACATTACTAAGTATTTGTATCTGAGGTGGTACTAAGTATTATAAAATATCATTTTTGCAAGCTTGTTATGCAGCTTGATATAGTGGTCCTCCAGATGGAGGAAAATATGTTAAGAAGTGGCTAGAGGTTGCGGTAATTGTTGCTGTAGTTCTTGGAAGGCGGATGGGTTAAATATCTGAACAGTGTTTTTCTTGCCCAGACTATTTTCTGCCACCAGCTGCAACATTTTATTCCCACTCTCAAATGGGTTTCTTTTTTATTTAAAAGTATATTCAAATTTTATTTAATTTTTAAAATTTAATTATACTGCATCAGCAAAATGGCCCTTTTGCACTATAATTCTGAGTCTTAAAAAATCAGAGGGAAGAAATTGTGCCATTCAAACCATAGGATCATCTTAGCAAACGAGACGATCCTGAGAGCCAGTCAGCATGGTTGCATATATAAATAGAAAACTTCCATTATCCTCAATTTTCTTTTTAAAAAATCATTATTTTCCTTTGCTCAAAATAAACCATTATCCAATGAAGCCTTTTATTAAAGGACTGGATGATACTAAATTTAGCATTCTTACCAATGACATTGGTGATACAAGAACAAATCATGCAAGGTCTACAAGAGAAGTGGGAAATCTGTGCTCCTGTGGATATTGATGGACAGCCAAGAAGTCAAACACATGGGTCCTAGAGCAGATCAAACCAGAAATCTCTCTGGAAGCCAAGATGACAAGACTGAGGCTGTCGTATTTTGGCCACATCATGAGGAGGCACGACTCACTGGGAAAAACAATAATGCTAGGAAAGGTGGAGGGAAGCAGAAAGAGAGGAAGGCCACATGCCAGATGGATAGACTCTATTAAGGACCTGAGCAGAGGAGTGGAGCATAGGGAGTCTTGGAGATGTCTCATCTACAGGGTCGCCATGGGTCAAGATCGAGTCGAGGGTGGATAACAACAACAAACAACAACAATAGCACCAATCCTCTTTGCCCATTGGCCATATTGTCTGGAGCTGATTTGAACGGGACCCTAACAACATCTAGAAGGTCACAGGTGTCCCACCAAGGCAAGTAGTCTATTTGCAGAGGTGACGACAAAAACTTGCAGTGTTCATATTCTTTTATATTATAAAGTACAGCATGGTTCACCCTCCTTCTATGTGTTTTGAGGAAGACAGCTGTAAACTGGCAAGACTTCATTTCCTCCTTTGCATGTCGAAAGTGGCTGTACACTTGTCAAACCGTCAGCCTAATGACTCATGAAAGTTTTGTTTGCCTACGTGCTGCTTCAAGGAATAGGCAGACGCAACATTTCCTTAACTTTTTGTGATGTACTTGTTGCAATACTGGGCGTATTATAGTACCAGTCTGTGATAATACTGTGATTTCAAACACGAGCTCCATTGTTGCAGCTTCAGTTGCGGTTGCCTTAACTCAGACCTATACAACTTGTGGCCCACCAAGCCAAATGAAGCCCATGTGCATGTCCACAGATTCAATGCCCCCGACGGTTACTTGTAATCAACTCCTAAAAGTTACTGTCATTTATAACTACAATTCTAGTTATATTTCCAGTGCCCAAAATGTATATACAGTGGATCCTTGTTATCCGCTGGGGTTTGGTTCCAAGATCCCCCGTGGATAACAAAATCCGTGGATGCTCAAGTCCCATTAAATATAATGACATAGCAAAATGGAGTCCCTTATAAAAATGGAAAATCAAGGTTTGATATTTGAAATTTATACTTTTTGGAACATTTTCAAACCGTGGATGCTTGAATCCGTGTATAAAAAAATCCGTGTATAAGAAGGGCTGACTGTATTTATCATTATAGTGTTAATTTTTATAAAATAACTTTACTTTCCTGTTTCCATAAGGTAAATATTTTTTTAAAAGGGGGGGGGGAACCCTGCATGCTACAAACTGCTGTTCTTTAATACAAAATGTACACTCCTCTCACTCATATCAGCATTCACAACTGAGCATGAAGTGGTACTGTATAATCTCCAGCAGTCTGTCATTATCAAGCCATTGTGTCTATCATAAAATTAAGATGATCGGTAGGAAATGTGGCATGAAGAATGTGGGTAAAAACTGGCACCATTTTATCATGGTACTGTATGTGCTGTAGTAGTTTGAGCATTGGGCTATGGCTTGAGACCAGGGTTCAAATCTGCACTCAGGTATGGAAACACACTGGGTGAACTTGGGCAAGTCACCCTCTCTCAGCCTCAGAGAAATTCAGAGGCACCTCCCCAAACAAATCTTGACCTTCCTAAATTGCTTGAAAGCAAGTGATATGTACAACGATAAGATCATACCACAAATCTGAAAATGCCCTCCCTGTAAACATGCAGCCTATATTTGAAGCATCACTGTAGACCTTGAAGAAACAAAAAAACTATTGGAATAAGACTCAAGTCTTGATCTTAGCTCCCTGGAGGCATATTTCTGAAGAAGGTAGATATGTGTGGACTGGCCTTATGCCAGAGATCAGCTATTTTTGACTTGATGTTGTCTCCATTTCTTTGGGGATAGATATGACTGTGCAATTAGCTAGGATAAAACTGGGTTGCTGGAGCCATGACTGTCAATGCTCAGACTTTTATAGATAAATCTTATATTTGCCAGTGGTTAAATGGGTACATTTTTAGAAGTGTTAAGATGTGCTTCTCTTGCAGACTTCAAAGGACTCCTGATGTCTCCTCATGAGGACTCTAATGCAAGCCATTAATTGCTGTATTTGTACTTTTCCATCAGAACCCTTTAAAAAGAAGGTAATAATATCTGCCCAACTCCATTAACTATTGGCTGGGCTATGGATCTAGTCATACATAATAGATTCTTCATCTGTGCTACTGAAAAAATAAACAGTACTGATAATTTTGAACCAAGAAGGCCCATATGGACAAGGGGAAATTATTTTAAGAAGAAAAGGCTTACAAAAGGGAAGACAAAGGGAATGTTATGTTGTTTTGTGATCCATTTTTTAAATTCTATAAACTCACTAGGTTTAATTTCTATTTTAGGTTTATCCCCTTCAGGGAAGGAACCTTAGTTCAACAGCAGACTATATATTTTGCATAAGAACATCTTGTTTATCTTAAAATAGTTCCCCCATTTACAAATTATTTTATATATATTTTTATATAGGGCATTTGTCTACTGCCTCTCAGTCCACCAAGGCCTCAAGGCAATACAGGTATGGCTCCATTGATGATGTTGATGTGTCACTAGGCATTACTTCCATAATAGAAAATCCATCTCAAGCTTTACTGCATTGTTTACTGTAGATGTGCTGCTCCATCTCAACACCAAAATCTGTGCTTCTCCAGTCTCCTTCAGTATCCCCCCAGTGCTGATGCTACTAAAAACTGAACTTCTAGTTAGACAGAGGATAAGGAGGAAAAAGAAGGCTGATGCAATTGAAAGGCTTTGTAAACAGGATTTTGGGAAGGAAGGAAAGAAGGAAAAGGGTTCCTAGGGAAAGTTCAGGTTTGATTTGTTCTAAGACCCATTAATTTGTCTTTTTTGCTGTCCATGGTATCTGTAAAACTCTTCCACAGCATCACATTTCAAATGAATTTACAGTAGTTTCTTCCTATCTGTTTTCTTCACGGTCCAGGTTTCACAAGTATACATAGATATCAGAAATATTATGGGGCTTGGAGAATGGCAATGGAGCAGAATGGAAGGGAACAGAAGAAAAATGCACGTTATTGCATGGGAGCTATTAAAATTCACCTAAGCATATTAATCTGTGGGTGCCTTCTCAGGACCCCAGCATTTTGGATAACATATTTTGTATTGATGTTTGATTATAATTGTAGGCCAAAGTTATTAATTCCTTAGATATTTATAATATTATTCCTTTACAGTGTTTGCACACACTATTTTCCACCCATAATAATCTTCAAGTCAAACTATATTTTCTCCTAATCTTCTTTATGGCTCATAAGATCTGCCGTATCTAATATGTGCGTGGACACTTCTGCTATATTCTCTCCATGTGTGAGGTGGAAAGGGCAGCTTTATCAGTCCTAGCACCTTTCTGTTAATAATATTTGCTTCCAGTTGGAATGGGTGTGTTTATGTACAGTCCGGTGTTGCTAGACAATATCCTAGAGCTGGTGAAAATACCCAGAAAATAAAGGCTTAGTAGAGTCATTAGATCATTTTGCACTTAGCTCTCATTTGTATTTTTCCTAAAGGAAACTGGGGGGGCATTCATCAAAGATAATGGAAATAATTCACTCATGAATGTGTGCATAGTGCTCAGTACATTTCTCACATTATATAAATACAGCCCTCCATTGTCCTGCTCTCAGTGTGGTTCATATTCTGAGTAGAGACTTCTAATATTTCCGTACACTTTTGTCATAGGGACTATACACAAGAGAGGTACCAATGCAAAACACATTCTGCAAAAAGCATTTAAATGACAGAGGGATTTATGGAAGAGGTGGGACATCTGTCAAAGTTCTGGAAAGGCATGAAGTGCTGCCTTACCTTCTGCATTGTTGATCTCACCTCAGAGATCCAGAAAAGCCAATTTTACCCATGGCACTGGGCATTTCCTGCCTCCATATGTTCTTGTAGAATTAATCAACTCTGGTCAATGTTTCTTTGTTTCTGACACACCTTTCTTTGACATAATTGGAGGCAAAGTTCTACATGTTTACCACTTGATAGCTGCAGCACAAAATGGTGGCAGGCATGGGTGAATGAGTTGTCATAGATCAAACATAATGGCTAGAATGTTTGCCTTGCTTCACATCACCCAGAACAAAAGGTTACTCTGTGGATTCAGGCCACACACATTCAGTTGCCATTCACAGGAGCATAGCAAGTTGCCTTATACTGAGCTGGGCAATTGCTTCGTACAGAAATTGAGATGTAGCTACTCAAATGTTGTAGGACTAATACTACCATCATCACTAGCCAATGGATATGTTGGCCAGGGCTAGTGGTACTTGTAGTCAAGCAGATTCTGCGGGGTTCTATATCCCTCATTGATAGTCTAAATTGGAAGGAGGTCTCCAGGGTTCCAAACAGGGAGCTTCCTGGAGAATCAGGCCTCTTTGTGTGCAAAGCCTGTGTGACAAATATTTACGTAGCATTCTCAAATCTCATTCTTAGAACCTGACTCCTCTTTCCAAGTCCTCAGGGCAAGAGGGAGGAATCTCCGGGTGAGAGTACTACATTGAAAAGTGTGTATGTGTGTTCCTCATTAAAATTGGTGCTTTTTGTGTAGCATAGGCCTAAACAGACAGGCCAAAATAAAGCTGCTTCGGGTCACTTTGGATTTATGCTGTTTAAATGCTGCATGAGTCCTAAGAGGCCGGAAGCCATTGCACAGCCACACTTCTGTCCTAAGGACTAGAGCACAGCTTTGGTGCAGCTTCTGGCCTCTTAATATGCGTGCGTCATTTAAACAACATACCTCCAAAGTGAACTGAAGCAGCTTTATTTTGGCCTATCTGTTCAGGCCCATAGTCTATGTGACTGTGCTTGATGCTCATGTTCAGTGATATTCCACCCCTTGTAACAACCCCCTTGTATCATCACCAGGGCTCATGATATCTCATGATATTGTGAGGTGTTGTCCCTAAGTCTCAGGTTTTGATGCCAAAGTATCCGGGCCTGAGATAATCTTAATCCAGTCACTCTTGCTGCATCACAGAGATATAGCCCTCCACAAACCTAAAATGAGACAAAGGAGTGATGAGTGGTTAGAACTTGACAGTGCATTCAATATGTAGAATTCCAAGTCTGTATACTTTATTTTGTATATTTTCTTAAATCCAGCATGAAAATTATTATATTGTTGGAATATGAGTCCCTCAGTGCTGCTTTTGAGTAAATTATTTACTCTTTCTTATGATACCATAAAATTTGCAACTGAGATAAGGGCAGTCTCATCTCCCTACTTCCTTTTCAACTTTAAACCCACATTTACAAGATTAATTTGGCTTTCCTTAGTTTACAACTTGGGCTGGCAGCAGTTCTGTCTATGTTAAGAGGAGTAGCCAGTTATGTAGAAAGAGGTAGGCGAGGCTTTGGTTTTAGCAGGAAAAGAGAGAGATAAGTGGCTCTCAGACTTCCTTGTATTCGTCCCATTTCTTCTAATGGGTATAGGTATAAAGAAATATAAACATAATTCTAAAGTGATTCATTACATGATATTAGCAACTAGATTGTTATATGTCCAGAATTGGACGATGAATGCTATTCCCTCAGATGAAGACTGGGTTATTAAAATGTTGGAGCTGGCAGAGATGGATAAACTTTCAATGTTACTGAAGGAAAAATCATTAGATTTTGAAAGACTGGGAAACTGTTTAGATTCATTTGAAGAAGAAAGAAAGAAGATCTTGCTTGCAGACTTGGATGCTTGAAGGGCCTTTCATGTTGTGATTTTAGAACAGAAATAAATCTGAAGTAGAACAATAATTCCATTTGAAATTTGATGTTCTGGATGATTTTATTGTTTTATTGCTTCAGTACTAAGTTAAACAGTAAAGGCGCAATTTAATCTGTCCCTTGCATGTCTCTACCTTTGTTGTTGTTGTGTGTGTTCAAGTCATTTCTGTTTTATGGTGACCCTAAGGCAAACCTATCACAAGGTTTCCTTGGCAAGATTTGTTCAGAAGGGATTTGCTACTGCTTTCCTCTGAAATTGTGAGAGTGTGACTTGCCCAAAGTCTCTCAGTGGGTTTCTGTGGTCTAACTTACCTGGTGCTTTTTGCCTGGTGCATCTTAACAATAATAGGATCCAGAACATTAAATTTCAAATGGATGGTCCTGACCCGTTTGTTCATTTGCAAATGAACCATCTGAAGATTCTCACTCCTGGCCTGAAAAGATGACAAACATTTCAGCTCATAAATTTAAAGGGGGTGAGAAAACAAAAATCCCTATATTTACCAAACTGCAAATAATGATAATCACACCCCTAGTTTTAAGTTGGGTGAAATGAAGGGGGAATCGTTTTTAACTGAGTTTACATAATTTGTTGTTTTATATATCAATGTGTTTATAAATGTTGGCATTCTGTGTTTTTGGGGTGGGGTTTTTTTTTTTTTTTTTGTATTTTGTGTCTTTCTGTAGTTTATGCTTTAAATGTAATTTAATTTTTTTAAAAAAGAAACTGTATAATTCTCATATCATGTCATGAGAGTAAGTAAAGAACGAAGTTAATTTTAAACCCTACTGACTCATAAAAGATTATTTAAAGGGTGTAACAGGAAGGCATATGGACCTTGCAAAACTAGTGCCCTGGATTAAAACAAGGATATAATATTCTGGGAAATGAGGGACTGCACCTTAGATACTGAGTTTTGCATGAAGAAGGTCCTGTGTTCAATCTTTAGTATCAACAGATAAGGTTGGGAAAGACTCCTATTTGCAACCCTGGAGAGCCACTGCCATTAGGTGTAGACCTAAGAGATGAACAAATGGTCTTTCTCATCTCAAGGCAGTTCCTTGTGTTCCAAGATGCACATCACTGAATAGAAAAGTATTTTTATATTCAGATCGTCAAGAGGCTACTCCCAACAGTGATTCCAAATATCTGTCATAGCTGTGTAAGTCTGTCACAACATAAAAATGAAAAGGGGGTAGTAGGAAGAAGAAATCCAGTAACACATTAGAGTGGTTTATTTCAGCATGAGCTTTCATGGATATCAATGCATTTCTCCATCAAAATATTTTGTTCCACAAGTGGCTTTAAAAAAAATACAACTAAGGGGCCTAACTATCTAGAGTATCTAAAGGCACCAGATCCTGTCTGATCTTGGAAGCTAAGTAGACTGAACCATGGTTAGTAGCTGGATGGGAGACCACCAACGAATACCAGATGCCATAAGCTATAGTTCAGAGGAAGGTATTGGTAGAACCATCTCTGATGATTCTTTATCTATGAAAACCCTATGAAACTCATGGGGTCACCATAAGTTGACAGACAACTTGAAGGCACATACACACACCAAGCGAACAGCCATGACAAGCAATGGACACATTTGCAAAGTGTATAACAATATTTCAAAACTTTCAAAGGGAAACTTTTAGATATGGCCAGCAATACTGAATTGGCAGATGACCACTTGAAGAAATACAGTTACAGGTAAGCAACCTGTCCATCTTCTGATAGGGGTCCCATGATTAGGCAAACAGGCAAATCTATTAGCATTGTAGTCTATAGTCTCTGCCATTGCTTTGCCTGTGTTCCCCACCTGATTGTGTTTTCTGACATTCATGGGTATTAAGGTTAGCATGCACTTTCAAAAATGGTGTCACGAATCTCATAAAGAGAAACTAGGGCATAATAGTGAGAGCCTTTAAAAATCAGTTACAAAATCAAAGGAAGATATCAGATCTGGAGGGGCAGATTATGCTGCATTTACAATTCCCTCCCAGAAGTTCAAGGTGGCATATGTACTCCATCTACATTTCATCCTCACAGCAAACACAATTGGGCAAAGGTCACCCAGTGACCTTTACGGCTAAGTAGGGGTGAACTGTGGTCTCCCAAGTCTTCTGGCAAGACTGTACCCACTATATCACATTGGTTGACAATACTTACTAAGTGGGGTGCAAACATTTTTATTGATTAATTCCACATTATTTCATGCTTCCTCCAAGGTGTCCAAGACTGAGTGCAAGTCCTTTCCCCCCTCCTTGTATTATTCTTTCTCTTTTAGATTTCCTGTTTAGATTTCTTTTAGATTTAGTTCCTGAATTCTTGGCATCTTTTAATTATAATATAAAAGGTAGGAGAACCCGCACCCTGTCACAGCAGTTAATCAAGTCAAAGCTATTCAATGAGCGTAAGAGTTGAGAACATTTGTTCCGCCCAGTTCAGAAGGGAAAGAAGTCACTGCCCTAACATCAGATGACCAATCTCTCTCTTCAGATTGAGCAAGTTAATTCTCCTATATAAGGTGTGTTTTTCCTGTAAGAGCCTTGAGTTTCCAAAGTGGGGTAAAATCCAGTATTGCTCAACTTCAAGAACTTTAATGGAGGAAATGAGACAAGAGTTTTCAGGAAGGAAGTTACAGTTTTAGAAGCTTCTAATTTGGAACCAGTGTTATGTTTTAAAGCAGTAGTTTTTGTGTACAGATTTTTCTGCCTAGCCTCTGTGAGGTTGCTTCCAACACTATGAGACAATGGGAACATACAAATCAAGCATCACTATATATGTGTGTGTGTGTGTGTGTGAACAGATAAAGCTAAGTAAAACATATGTTTGTAAAAGGGACAGTAATAAGTGTTTTACAGTGAAATGGCAGGAAGGATACCAGTGTATTCTGTGATGCTGTTTGCAGAACAGAGCTGAATACAGTTGGCCCATCATATCCACAGATGTTATCCACAGATTCAAGCATCCAAGGCTTGAAAAAAGTTTTTAAAATATAAAAATTCCAATAAGCAAACCTTGACTTGGCCATATAAGGGACACCATTTGATTATGCCATTGTATTTAATGGGACTTGACCATCCACGGATTTTGGTATCAACAGAGGGTCCTGGAACCAAACCCCAGCAGATACCAAGAGCCCACTGTATTTTAAAACTTTAAAAAAGGGTACAAAAGGTTATAAGAAAGACTGTAGTAGTGTGGCCAGGTGAACATTGTTCCGGGTTCGGTTCTCTGGAGCAACAGAAAACAAGCTTGCTCCATCCTCAATGTGACACCCCTTCAAATATAAAGTTGAAGGCTTTCATGGCCAGCATCCATAGTTTATTGTGGGTTTTTCGGGTTATGAGGCCACGTTCTAAAAGAGTTTATTGCTGATGTTTCACCAGCAGCTGTGGCTGACCTCTTCAGAGAATGCTGGCATGGAAGAGAGTGGGGTATATATACTGTTGGTTGAGAGGAAGCGACACCCTGAGACCTTGCCATCCAACAACAGAACAATACACAGATTAACATGCAAATCGCTTCCTCTCAGGCCATGGTATCCTTGCTTATCTATCTGTAATCTTCCTTTTTTCCCTATTGCCTTGAATTTTTATCCGGCATCATAGTCTTTTCTAATGATTTGGATATATCCAAAGTACAATAGCCTCAATTTAATCATTTTGGGTACTAAAGAGAGAGCAGGTTTGATTTGCTCTCAGATATATTTGCTTTTGTTTCATCTTTTTTGGCAGCCCATGATATACATACAACTCTCCTCCAGCACCACATTTCAATCAAATTTGATTCTCATCTGTTAGCTTTCTTCCTTTCTGTCTTTCCCAACCATGAGGCCATGCTGGCTGCAATATTCTGGAGAACTATACTCCAGCCAACTAGCTTTTCCAAACTCTGCCATGTATGCTCACTTAATTTTCTGACGAGAGAAGTCAAAATAGTTAAAATATAAAATTATTATTATTTGCAAATATAAATTAACGTCTGCAGATTGCAAGGAGCCCAACTGAACATTTAAGACACTCTATCTCCTTTTAAAAACTATTTATTTCAGAAGAAAGAATTCGGTATGTTCTTCTAGTGGAAACCAACTTACAGTGTTGTCTTTCTTTATGTTCCTGATTAAATTCCACATATTTTTGGGTTGTTGTTTTCGGGTTTTACATTGCATTCACGCTCACAATAGACTCAGGACGTTACCTCAAAGTTAGTGCATTTTGAAACTTGAAATAGAGAATAAAACTACAAACCAACTGCAGACTGGCAATTTTTAAAAAACATTCTAATGGCTAGTGGGACATCTAACGGTTGACACAGGAACAACATACTAGTTTTTAGTTTCTTGTGAGTTCATCCTTTGAACTTTCCCCCCAGGCATCTGACTCATCACCTGTTTGTTAAAATATCTGTGTGTTGCCCTATAGTCAAAGATTTCAGGGCAACAGAAACTTTGCCAAATTTAAAACAGTGTAGAAACAATTTAGAGCAATGTATATTATACATTAAAAAACAATCAAGTTATAGTGACTTGGCTTCAAAAGGTTTGGCGATGTATCGGATTTTAATCTGGTGTCAGGATGAATGCTACTATCCAATGATTAAGGATAAAGAGAATTACTACAACAACCAATGCAGAGAAATAAAAGCCAACAACAACAAAAAAGGAAGAATGAACTATCTCTTCCACAAGATCTGAGAATTTAAAGAAAATCAGTCCAAGGTACTGTTGGAGGAACAAAATACACAACCACAATGAATTTTTTAAAAGATGGAAAGAATACACAGAAAAGCTATATAAAAATGTGGATGACAGTGGTAAGAAGAAACTGACAAAGATGAACTCTAAATTTAGTAAAGTGACGTAAAAGCCACACTCAAAGCAATAGGAAAGACAAATCACCAGGAACAGAAGATATCCTAACAGAACCGCTACAAATCAATTGAGGCTGTAGTACATTGTAGTTCATCATTAGGAAAAATGAATAATTTGAAAAGGCAATGAGCTAGGAAAAGTGGAAGGCAGTAGAAAGAGAGGAAGACCACATCAATATAGGAGATGAGGAAATTGAAATTCCCATCTCTTGGATCAATCACTGACCAGAATGGAAACTGCAGTCAAGAAATCAGAAGACTAGTACTAGGACTTGCAGCTATGAAAGAACTAGACAATATCCTAAAGTGCAAAGATATACAACTGAACACTCGAGTGAGGATTGTTCATGCCATTATATTTTCCATCACTATGTATGGGTGCAAGAGCTATACGATGAAGAAAGAAAATCAACTCATTTGAGATATGGCACCTGAGAGACTTTACTGCTGGACAGCCCAAGTTTCTGGAGAACCAAAAGATGGAGGACTTGAACAAGAAAAACAATCTCAAAATTCAAATGCAAAGAAACGTGAAAGGAACAACATAAAGCTTGGCAGTTTATTAACTGATTTAATAAATCCACAGGAAAGCAACACATTTGTTTCATTAAACAAATATATAGGATAGCGTTACAATTTTTAAAATGCCCAAGTACAGTACAGAGCTACCAAAATCCCAATTTCTAACCCTATGTACTGTAAACCCTCACTTAATGAAATATCTGTTATGAATACCAATCATGTGCAACAGTACCTGACTCCCAGAAAGGTCATATTGAAGGAAAACACATTTTTTTCCCCACAAACTGCAATATGGCTTTGTGTTACATCGTAATGCACAGGGGACGGGGATCTGCAAAGATACCAGCTCTTCATCTCTGGGCTGGAAATGCAAGCACACTGTATTGTAGGATTGCCACTCTGCTTTTGGAAGCAACAAAATAAAAATTAAAAAATATATACTGTAGTGCACTTTGCTCAAATTAATACTGAATTTTTCCTTGGTGGTAGCAATAGAAGGGGTTAGCTAATTCCAATGACAAGAGATACAGAAATCCAGTGGGGAGGCATCTAAACAGTTTAATCATGGCACTGACTCTCAACATATTTCATGAGAGTTTGCTCTTCATCAAGGGATATTTTTGTAAAAAGCAATGTTATGATCTTTACTTGAAGCATCTGAATAATATGTCAGATCTATGTTGTAATAATTTTCAGTTGCTTTCATGAACTGATTTAATTTTTTTTTCAAATCACACCTTAAATATCAGTCCTTAAAAAGATGGCAATAATCAATTCTTGAAGGAACTAGATACTGATTTCTGACTATATGTTCTGAATAACTATCTAGTTAGTAAATATATAATGGTAAAATCAAGACCTGTTTCTCTTTATTATTGTGATAAAACAGAACTGCGTTTTGCAGCTTGTTTGGGCCAAATACAAAAAATTCAAAGGAAAATAAAATATGACTAACTACATTAAAATTGATTGTCTCAGATTTCATAACTAAAGACTAAGGGTTAAATGTAATTTTAGAGTATATCTGCTGGGGAAAAATGGCACATTATTCAATACTAACCTAGGTTCTATTGCTTTCAATGGGTCTACATTATTTGGGACTAAAAGTGGATTTCCTCTGCAAAGCTATAGAACTTAGTTAGAAACTATACTCTTTCTTACAACTAAATGCTACTCATGTTGATGTGCACTCTTTGGATGAATCAAAACAATGTAGATGCAAAGAAAATGAAGCCAAGCCTTAGCATTTTTTATTATTATTAATGGTCCATATTCTGTTTTTACTACAGTCAGATCCACTGAATCAATTGGATTTACCTATGTGTTGATTCACTATTCAACAACTGATTCAATGGATCTCCTCTAGCTGGAAATTACCAATGGGATTGTGGCCATTAATGGCAGCAATAATCTACATTCGTTCTGATTTTAGACTACCAATGATGTGAAAGCAATATATCTCTTTCAGTGGCTTCACTCTAGTTTCCCCTTCTCCAAGCTTAACAATTAAGAACATCCAAATAATTTGGCACCTGGAAAGCAGTTATTAAAGCCTGCAATTCAGCACAGGTCAGAAAGGATGGTTACTTTTAGATTGCTAGGAGAGCCAAAAAGAGCTCCCCTCCTTGACTGGAAGGCGGTACAGTTCACCAAATCACTAACGTTTCACTGGCACATTTTAGGACATCATCATGCAGAAGCCATGTATTTACTGGAAGGAAATGCAAAAGTGAAATGGAAGCTAGATTCTCACAGTTCTAAAGCTTGGGGAATGCATTGTAGCTAAATTCTTTATTCTTATTTCTTGACTATCTACATTAGAGTCTACTGATTTGTTCTTTGCATTTAAATGTCAATTCTATAAGGCCCTTTCTCTTTCACTGAGGCAAATCAATCACAAGGAGGCTGTGACAATGTATTTCTTTATTAGATGCAAGATTCATGCTAACCAAGGGGCTTCTTGAAGCAAGTTAAAACATTAGCAATTCAAGATGATCAGAAAGAAATATCTCAGCGTCAACCATATACATTTGAAGAAAGTTAATATGCCTTTTTCTACAGTATAAGTCCTGTGCTGAAAAGATATGAAAGACGAAAGTCAGTCCTTTCCAACACAGTGGGTCCAGCCCCAACTTCTTCATTTAACGTACTGGTAGCTTGGAGTGTAGGTTAAAACTACATTTCCATGACTGACTACTGTAAAAGCTATATTTTCAAATATGTGCTCAAGTTTGGGTGAAGAGACTTCTTACAAAAAGGTTCTGTTATCCCTGCAGCAGCTTGTTTTTAGGCAAGATATTAAAAACCTGGCTGTTGTGAGGGGGGTAAAAATACTGTATAACCAGATCATTAATGTTAGTGATTATGGACATGATCAACCTTGTCAAGTCTTTTCAAAACTCAAGTAGTTAATTCCTGAGGCCCCTTTCAGAGCATAGGAAAAGTAGTTAAAGTTAACAAATGGCAACATGGAAGTGTACTCTACGAGGTATCTGCCCGGCCATAATGCGATCCGTAAACAACTTATTGGCGATACACTGGCAACAAAACCCTAGCAAAAACAAACACTTGATAGAAAAAGATAACTCGGCTTCACGAAAAGGGTAATCCTTCTGACCCAGTGCTTTTGCTATTTCCAAATCCAAATCCAACGAAATGACTGCTAATGCAACTCGAGACCTAAAGTATTCTGTTTTATTTGTAAATCTTGTTTTTATTGCTTTGTGGTCTTTTGGCTGCAAGATTAAAAATAATAAGGCAGCAAGTCCCCCCCCCCCACCAAAAGTGTGGAAAATTAGGCACTGGAACCTTGACAGTTTATGCAGGGTTTACTTTCTTCTCGCTGGTAACTCTGAAGCTGGATGGAGCACTGATAGACTCCAAATGTGTTTAGCAACAACCGTCTGGCCTTGCACTGGACTTCTTCCCATTTGGATGAACTACCAGAAACTGAAAGGAAAGAAAACCACAGAAAATACCTTAAATAGGTCTTCCATGTTGTTGTAAATTGGCTATGCCATTCTATTTTGTAAACAATTTTAGTTTGTCTAACTGATGGGCTCTGTCACGTAATAAACATGTGGATTTCAAGAATATGCAGATAATCCTGGTCACAAATGGATGTAAAAACCTTTTGAAAGACTCTCCCGTTTGC